>NW_022060008.1:0-25338 GCF_007399415.2 Gopherus evgoodei | reverse complement strand
AATAATCCTTTTTCCCTTCCCCCCTCCAGGTGTTCCTGGAGAGATATACAGAAGCAAGCTCCGTGAATCTAAACAGAGGGACTCCACCCTCCCCGTTCACAGTCCTGGAAAACAGAAGTACCGAGAGCTAATCTCCCTTCCCCCCTCACCCAGAGGGAATGCAAAGTCAGGCTAGTAAATCTAACACACACAGATTTCCCCCTGACTTCTTCCTCCCACCAATTCCCTGGTGAGTACAGACTCATTTCCCTGGAGTTCCCCACTAAAGAAAAACTCCAACAGGTCTTAAAAAGAAAGCTTTATATAAAAAGAAAGAAAAATACATAAAAATGGTCTCTCTGTATTAAGGTGACAAATACAGAGTCAATTGCTTAAAAGAAATATGAATAAACAGCCTTATTCAAAAAGAATACAATTCAAAACACTCCAGCAACTACACACATGTACATACAAAAAAACAAACCTATCTTTGTACTCACAACTTGGAAACAGAAGATTAGAAAGCAGGAAATAGAGAAATCCTTCCCATAGCCGAGAGGGAGATAGGCAGAAGACCAAAGAACAAAGGACTCACACACAAACTTCCCTCCACCCAGATCTGAAAAAGTCTGGTTTCCTGATTGGTCCTCTGGTCAGGTGTTCCAGATCACTTCTTTCCAGGTGTAAGAGACATTAACCCTTAGCTATCTGTTTATGACAGGTGGCCCCTGCACCCTTCCCCTACTTGCGGAGATATTCCCCCAGCAGGTTGGCAACCTCCTAGTAAGTGACACCTGAGGTCTTGCACACATCCCGGAATCGTTTCCTGTTCGCCTCGGGGTCAGTTCAAACTTCAGCAGCAAAGCCTGTTTGAACAGGCCACAGTCCCCCGTCTCAGCACCATCCATTTGGCTGAACGCCTCTATGGCCTTGGGACCCAGCCGGGGGATCAGACAGCGGAGCCTGTCTGTGAGGTCTGTCTGGTTCAGATCACAGGCCTTCTCAAAGGCTGTGAGATAGGCATCAATATCCCCCCCCTTGAATTGGGGCAGCGGTTTGGTGTCCAGAGTCCCCCCAACACTGGAGTCTCGGGGCCCTTCCCCACTTACCCCCCGGCAGGCCCTCTTGGCCCGCCGCTCCTCCAGCTCCAACTCGTGTTTTCTCTGTTCTACACGGTCCTCTCGTTCTCTCTCTGTCCACCAGCCTCCGCTCCTCCAGCGCCAGCTCCTTCGCTTTCAGCTCCAGCTCTAGTTTCCGCAGCTCCTCGAGGGAGGAACCTGACTGGGGTCTCCCTGTGCTGACTGGGGAGTCGGGTCTGACATCCTCCCGGTCGCTACACGGACTGCCCCCATGGCTACTCCCCAGCTCACTGGGCACCCCAGGAGCCCCCCTGGGGTCTGGAGCCTGGTCCTCAGACTGGTCATTCTCTACAGGCTGAGCCATCAGCCGCTCCTTAGGGAACCTCCCCACACTCAGCCCCCTCTCCCTGCCCAGACCTGCCAGGTCGCTCTTACGGAGCCGGTTCTAGGCCATTTCCAGGCTGGTTCAGTTCAATACCCTTGATCTATCGCTGGCAGCCACTCACTGCGAAGCACCTGCGCCCGCAGCCAAACGTCTACAGGGTGCATCCACCAACCATCCTCACAGATCGTGCCCACTCGTGGCCCCGTGCGGTCCGTGGGGGGTGCCCCTTTCAGTGCGACAGCCCTTCTCGGGGGTCCACTCCTGGGGTCAGGCCCCTCCACCTCTTAGAGCCGCACCTCTCTGAGCCTCAGCACATCTGTCTCTGCCGTGGGCCCCTCAGGGAGTCCCCTTGCTCTGGGCCTCCCAGGTCTCCACTCCCCGAGGGAATAATGCCCCCACCCCCCCGGCCCTGTTCTCTAGCCCGGAGCGACTCTCAGCCAGCGTAACACAGGAGGGTTTATTGGGGGTTGAACCCAGCACAGGAAACTCTCTGGCCTCAGGCCTGGCCTCCCTCAGCCCAGCACATCCCAGTCCCCCTGCAGCCAGGGGGGCTCTGCCTGCTCCCCCTCTCCAGCCCCGAGCCCCCTGCTTCCCAGCTGGGCCTCCGATACCCCCGGCCCCAAGTCCCCTCTGTCCATTGGCTTCTCTCCAGGGAAACAGGGCTGTAAACGGGGGGCCTGGGTCTCCTCTCCTCTCACCCCCCTCTGGCCCCTCTGGCTGGAACCAGCTGGTCAGGGCACTGGGGTCCTCTCCCCGCAGCCCATTGTCCCCCACTGGCCAGACCCGGCTGTGACTCCTGAGCTGGGTCTCCGGGTCCCCAGGTCACCAGTCGCTGGGGTCTCCATCCTCCAGGCCACCGGCCGGGGTCCCGATTCCCTCTCCGGTCCTGTGTCCCAACAGACTCCCTCTCCCCTCCCCTCGTTAAACCAGTCACACCCGGGGACACTGAGTCCCACCCTCCTGCATGCAACCCTGGAAAACACAGAAAACCCCAAGGATACCACCCACTTCAGCACAGTAACAGCTAATTTACAGCCCATCAGACAATATGTGTAGTGGGGATGATGTTTCCCAATGTGCATCATTTTGCGTTTATCAACCTTTCGGTCGGGTCTGCACTGCAGCCTTGCGTTGCTCTAACTCCGTCACTCGGGTGGGACATTATTGATATAAACTGGGACCATATAGAAGATGGTTTGCAACCAAGGTCCTGTAGTGGCGCCAAATCTTATATAAAGGGGGTCATATAAGGTGTCTAAGACCAGGTTAGGGGTTGCTGGTTATGATTATGCTGTCTCTATGTCTGTATCACTATGTAGTTGAAGTTATAAGTATTGGCTCTAGACTGTCTGTATTTCAAATTGATGCTGTAGTTCTGGGTGACGTCCCAGACAAGTGGGTGTTAGCTCTGCTTAGCCTGCTTGATGGCCCATTAAGGACCATCAGCTACACAATTGACCCATTGAGAGGAGGCAGATACGCCTTGTGACTCAGCAGGGTGTGCAGGAACTGGCCCATGCGACTGCAAACTCCATTTTGCTGTAATTTTCCACAGTAAGAGCAAAGAAGTGTTCTTACACCTGGAAGTGCCTATATAAGGCTGATGCCTCATCTCCGTTTTCTCTTCAATCCTGCTTCCTACCTCTGGAGGGACTTTGCTACAAACTGAAGCTCTGCACAAAGGACTGAATGACCCATCCCAGCAGGGGATGTTCTCCAGAGACATGATTTAAACCTGCAGTTTACTCCATCACTGCTACAAGCCTGAACTAAGAACTTTGCCATCACTGTATGGAATTGATTCCATGTAACCAATTCTAGCTCCCAACTGTATCTTTTCCCCTTTATAAATAAACCTTCAGATTTTAGATTCTAGAGGATTGGCAACAGCGTGATTTGTGGGTAAGATCTGATGTGTATATTGACCTGGGTCTGGGGCTTGGTCCTTTGGGATCAGAAGAACCTTTTTTCTTTTACTGGGGTGTTGGTTTTCATAACCATTCATCCCCAGGACGAGTGGCACTGGTGGTGATACTGGGAGACTGGAGTGTCTAAGGAAATTGCTTGTGTGACTTCTGGTTAGTCAGTGGGGTGAAACCGAAGTCCGCTTGCTCTGGCTGGTTTGGTTTGCCTCAGAGGTGGAAAAACCCCAGCCTGGGGCTGTGACTGCCCTGTTTGAGCAATTGGTCCTGAATTGGCACCTCAGTTGGGTCCCGCCAGAACCGCATCGTCACAGGACGATGTCGTTACACCGACCTAACCCCACGTACCAGCGCTGTCAGCGGGAGAGCGTCTCCCCTTGACACAGGGCATCTTCCTGACAGCACGAGAGCTGCAGCGTTTTAAGGGTGAACCTGCCCTGAATGTCATCTGCCATTTTGCTGCAGAGTCACCCAGGACAGGGAGGGCGTGGGGATGGGGGAGGGAGGGTGTGGGGGCTGGCAGGACCGTGGGTGAGTCAGGGCTGGGGGGCAAGCAGGGCAGGGGCTGACCCTCCACCCCCGCCCCCGGCTCCCAGCCACTCTGTGCCGGTGCCGCTGTTTGCTCTGGGGTCTGTGATCCCAGTGACATGGGGGCTGCCTGGCAGCGTGCCAGGCGTGATGCCGGATTAGTGCTGGCTCCTACAAACGAGCGGTTAATTATCATAATCTGGTAATTGAGAGAAATCTAATTATGCGAAGCTAATGGATTTAGAGCTGTGCGGGGAGCGTGGCCCCTGGGCCCAGCTGACATCCCACTCCCTGCTGCAGGGGACCCAGCGCCAGCCGGCCACGTGGGGACGGTCCTGCCATGGGCTGGACTCCTGGGAGGCTGAGCCTGGCAGCAGGGGGGCTGGAGGGGCCAGAGACAGGAGTAGGGGTGTCACTGGACCCTGGGGGTCAAGGAGCTGAGTGGAGGCTGGGGAAAGGACACAGCAGGACGGAGCAGAGCCCCGGGGCCGAGATGGGTCAGGCGTGGGACTGGCATCGGGGAGCAGAAGTGGGGGAGGGACGGGGAGTGCTTGGGGTGCATGGCAGTTGGGAAGGGGTGTTTGGGGTGCAGGGCCCTGGTGGGGGACAGGGGGTGTTTGGGGCACAGGGGGGTGCTGGGCCATGGTGGGGGGCAGGGGGTTTTGGGGCACGGGGGGTACTGGGCCTCATGGGTGGGGGCCAGGGGTGTCTGGGATACGGGGGGGTGCTGGGCCTGGTGGGGGGCAGGGGGTGTCTGGGGCACGGAGGATGCTGGGCCTGGTGGGTGGGGTATGTTTGGGGCACGGGGGGTTGCTGGGCCTGGTGGGGGGCAGGGAGTGTCTGGGGCACGGGGGGGGTGCTGGGCCTGGTGGGTGGGGGGCAGGGGTGTGTTTGGGGCACGGGGGGCTGCTGGGCCTGGTGGGTGGGGGATGGGGGTGTCTGGGGCAGGGGGGGTGCTGGGCCTGGTGGGTGGGGGGCAGGGGTGTGTCTGGGGCATGGGGGGTGCTGGGCCTGGTGGGTGGGGGGCAGGGGTGTGTTTGGGGCACAAGGAGGTGCTGGGCCTGGTGGGTGGGGACCGGGGTGTCTGGGGCATGGGGGGGTGCTGGTCCTGGTGGGTGGGGAGCAGGAGTGTGTTTGGGGCACAGGGGGGTGCTGGTCCTGGTGGGTGGGGGGCAGGGATGTGTTTGGGGCACAGGGGGGTGCTGGGCCTGGTGGGTGGGGGCCGGGGTGTCTGGGGCATGGGGGGGTGCTGGGCCTGGTGGGTGGGGGGCAGGAGTGTGTTTGGGGCACAGGGGGGTGCTGGGCCTTGTTAGGGACTCTAACCCCGACGGCAAAGTTCGTTGTCTGACTGCGAGAGAGACAGGCAACACCAGCAAGGTCCGATCAAAAGCTCTTTATTGACAAGTGCACGATCAACAGAGAGCAGCTCGTCTCCCGAGAGAACCAGCCCCCTCCTTACATCTTAGTATAAGCCTATATAGACAGTTCCGTCGCGTCATAAATTATTCACTGGAGCAACCCACCCCCTTCTTCTAACAACTAGAAACTAGACACCTTTAGTATACAGGCATGCCTAAAGTTAGAAATGTAGGGGAGTTAAAAACAAACAAAGAACAGAACCAGGGAGTGAAAACAAGGAGGCTGGGAAACTAGGGCTCTTATCAGTTTTTTGAAGGAGCTGCCCTAACACAGCACATCTGGTACTATGCCAGGAATGCAGCTTCTCTCTTATCTCACTTTTTCCCAGCGCTTGTGAGACATGCTGCTGCTTCTCAGTGTTTTCCACTCAGGGATTACCCACAAACCTCTGTTAGCCTGACTTTGGTCAGGTTGGCATACCTGGTTTTGTCTGCTATATCTTTATTCAGGCCTAACAGCCTGGTGGGTGGGGGCCGGGGTGTCTGGGGCATGGGGGGGTGCTGGGCCTGGTGGGTGGGGGGCAGGAGTGTGTTTGGGGCACAGGGGGGTGCTGGGCCTGGTGGGTGGGGGGCAGGGGTGTGTTTGGGGCACAGGGTGGTGCTGGGCCTGGTGGGTGGGGGGCAGGGGTGTGTTTGGGGCACAGGGTGGTGCTGGGCCTGGTGGGTGGGGGATGGGGGTGTCTGGGGCATGGGGGGGTGCTGGGCCTGGTGGGTGGGGGCAGGGTGTGTTTGGGGCATGGGGGCTGGGCTGGTGGGTGGGGTGTCTGGGGCAGGGGGTGCTGGGCATGGTGGGTGGGGGGCTGGGCAGGGGTTGTTTGGGGCAAGGGGGTGCTGGGCTGGTGGGTGGGGCCGGGTGTCTGGGGCATGGGGGAGGGTGCTGGGCCTGGTGGGTGGGGGGTAGGGGTGTGTTTGGGGCACAGGGGGGTGCTGGGCCTGGTGGGTGGGGGCCAGGGTATCTGGGGCACGGGGGAGGGTGCTGGGCCTGGTGGGTGGGGGGTAGGGGTGTGTTTGGGGCACAGGGGAGTGCTGGGCCTGGTGGGTGGGGGCTGGGATATCTAGGGCACGGGGGAGGGTGCTGGGCCTGGTGGGTGGGGGCAGGGGTGTGTTTGGGGCACAGGGGGGTCCTGGGCCTGGTGGGTGGGGGGCAGGGGTGTGTTTGGGGCACAGGGGGGTGCTGGGCCTGGTGGGTGGGGGCAGGGGTGTGTTTTGGGCACAGGGGGGTGCTGGGCCTGGTGGGTGGGGGGTGGGTGTGTTTGGGGCACAGGGGGGTGCTGGGCCTGGTGAGTGGGGGATGGGGGTGTCTGGGGCATGGGGGGGTGCTGGGCCTGGTGGGTGGGGGGCAGGGGTGTGTTTGGGGCACAGGGGGGTGCTGGGCCTGGTGGGTGGGGGGCAGGGGTGTCTGGGGCATGGGGGAGGGTGCTGAGCCTGGTGGGAGGGCAGGCCCTGGGAGACTCAGAATAACGGCAGAATGGGTAGCTGGGTCTGAATGTCAGGGAACGGGCTCTGGTGGGGGCTGGGGCTGTGGCCTGGGTTTTTCCCAGGCACGGTGCCTGGCCCAAAGGCCCCCCCAGAAATAGGGGGCAGGCAAGGGATGGCTCCAGGGGGAAGGACTGGGAGCCCCAAGGCGTGGGCATTGCAGGGGCTGGCTGAGCTTGCCCGACACTCTCCATCAGCAAAGCCCGGCGCAGCATGGCTCCCCTCGCTCCTGCAGAGCTACGAGCCCGTCGCTGGGCCTGCCAGGCTGCAGGCTCCTAGCCACCAAGGGCTGGCCGGGCCCTCGCTAGCCATGTGGCCCAGTCCCTGCGCGGAGGCAGGGCTCTATTCCAGCCCTCGCCCAGCCCTGGCTGCCGTTTGGCCGGCCTGTTGTCAACCCCTCCGCTGACGGAGACTCCATGGCCTCCCTGGGCTTAGCCACCCGCCTGGCCGGCCAGAGACTGAGGGAGATTTTCCGAATGTCCAACCCCAGTTGCTGGGCCCGAGCTCAGTGTGTGAGAACAATTCGTCACCCTCCTTTTCATAACAACCTTTTATGGACTTGAAATAGCTCTCAGGTCCCCTCCAGCCTCTCCTCTCCAGACTAAACAAGCCCAAGTTTTCCAATCTCCCCTCATAGCTCAGGTCTCCTAGCCCTTTCATCATTTTTGTTGCTCTTCTCTGGACTTTCTCCACTTTGTCCATGTCTCTCCTGAAATGTGGTGCCCTGAACTGGACACAAGTCTCCAGCTGAGGCCTAATCAGCGCAGAGCAGAGCGGGAAAATTACTGCTCCTGTCTTGCTTCCAACACTCCTGCTGATACAGCCCAGAATGAGGTTTGCTTTTTTTGCAACAGAGTTACCCTGTTGACTCATATCTAGCTTGTGATCCACTGTGACCCCTTGTGACAAAGTGAGAATGTTTTTAATATTTTCTCTGAATACTGTGTGTGCCTCAGTTTCCCCTGCGTGCTACTCCAGTATCTAGGTGGTGGCACCGGTGGTGTGACTGTTGCAGGGACCCCCAGATGGCAACTGTGACCCTGCCTGGCTGCCTGGGCACAGAGAACAGCCGGACACCCTGTATCCCAGCAACTGACCGCTGGGCCCCTCCCCGCCAGAGCCAGCCGGAGGGGCTGGAGACCAGAGCCCAGGGGCCCTGTTTGCCCGGGAAGGAGACAAAGGCCACAGGAGGGCAGCGGGGGGTGACTGAGGCTGGGCTGCTGGAAGCGAGTCAGTCGCCTGGCTTGGGACTGGGGCGGGGAGGGCACTCGGGGCCTTGGATCCCCCCAAGCTGGACTTTGCTGCAGGTCCCTGATTTCTGTGCTCACAAGCTCTATCCGACACTGGGTTCCTGGCTAAGAACCCGTCTGTGTCCCACGCTGGCTGGAGTCACGGCTGGCTGCTGAGCGGGGGGCAGGGCCCTTTGGGGGAGTGGGAGGCTCCCCAGGGGTCGGGGGACTGGCTGTGGGGAGCTCCTGGGGTGAGCAGGGGGCTGAACGCTCCGAGGTCAGAGCCAGGAGGCACTGAAGCCGGGCAGGCTCCTTTGCCCTGGTGAGTGGCCCCGAGGGGAGACGCAGCCCCAGAGTCCTGGCTGGTGTCACTCAGCGCGGTGCCCGGGCCCCCAGCCCATGACT
Source organism: Gopherus evgoodei (assembly GCF_007399415.2). Lineage (NCBI taxonomy): Eukaryota > Metazoa > Chordata > Testudines > Testudinidae > Gopherus > Gopherus evgoodei. The sequence continues at coordinate 16,917 of NW_022060008.1, read as the reverse complement.
CCAGGACACCCCCAGATCCCTTTCCGCAGTGCTCCTTCCTAGGCCGTCATGGCCCATTTTGTGTATGTGCAGCTGATTGTTCCTTCCTGAGTGGAGCACTTTGCACCTGTCCTTATTGAATTTCACCCTATTGACTTCAGCCCATTTCTCCAGATCAGTTTGAATTTTAATCCTGTCCCCCAAAGCACTTGCCCCCCCTCCCAGCTTGGTATCGGCCCCAAACTTTATCAGTGTGCTGTGTATGTCATTATCTAAATCAGTGATGAGATATTGACCAGAGCCGGACCCAGAACCGACCCCCACTCGTTATGTCCTTCCAGCCTGACTGTGAACCGCTGCTAACGACTCTGGGAACGGTGTTCTGACCAACCCCGACTGAACCTAGGGCTGGGCCGACCCAGCTGCAGGACTGGCAGTGACCCCCTGGAGCTCCTGGAGCATTTCTAGCAGGTGAGGACGGGTCCCCCGTCACAGACGCCCAGGGCTCGTGCCCACTCAGCCCCGTGCAGTCCCTGGGGGGAGCCTCCTGCAGTGCGACAGCCCTTCTCGGGGTCCACTTGCTCCCGGGGTCCGGCCCCTCCACCTCCTGGAGCCGCACCTCTCAGCCTCAGCACGTCTGTCTGTGCCGTGGGCCCCAGGGAGTCCCCTCGCTCTGCACCCCCCAGGCCTCCTCACCCCTGAAGGGGTTGATGCCCCCCCCACCCTGTTCTCTAGCCTGGAGCGACTCTCAGCCAGCGTAACACAGGAGGGTTTATTGGGGGTTGAACCCAGCACAGGAAACTCTCCGGCCTCAGGCCTGGCCTCCCACAGCCCAGCACATCCCAGTCCCCCTGCAGCCAGGGGGGCTCTGCCTGCTCCCCCTCTCCAGCCGCCCCCTCCTTGCAGCAAGTCATCTGAAATCATCTCCCCCAACAGGTCCTCCCCTGTCCATTGTTTGCAGCCCCAGGTAAACAGGTGGCCTGGGCCCTCTCTCCTATCAGCCTCTCCTCTCTCCTGCCCTTCGTTCCCCTCCGGCTGGTCAGGTCACGGGGTCCTCTCTCCTCAGCCCATGCCCCCTCCACCTCCGGGCCGTTGTCCGGGGTCCCTACTGCCAGGCAAGGTCACACCTGGCCCTCTGCAACAACAAACCCTCTGTCACCCCCTCGCTACACACAGGGAAACTGAGTCCCGCACACTTTGCATCTAACCCTTGAAAAAACAAGAAAATTCCCCACTTTGTTACATCCCCCTGCAGGCCCAGTGACCCACCTTCCCCTCTCAGGAACCACGTGGGGCAGAGAGAGAGAGAAAGAGACAGCAGGGTGTTGTACAGACAAACCCACACAGGATCTTTTCAGGGGGCAAGACAAAGATGCCACATTTATTATGATAACAATTTGATTTATGACTAATAGCTAATTCCTTAATTTTTATACACACACATTATACCTAATACACACACACACACACACACACACATCCACCAGATGTTCTGCAGCTGCTGCATACTTACCAGCTTAAGTTCATAACTTGATTTTGCAGCTTGGGTTCGTAGCTTGTGGTAGTAACTGGCCAGGAAAGCTGGGCACAAGGCCGAGCTGGGTCTCTGTTGGGCAGGCACCGATGTCCTGCCATGTTGGCAGCAGAATGTTACCCAGAGTCTCTCATCTCACCCTTCTTTTTTATAGGCTTTTAGTTTGGATTCAAAGTCTGTAGGTCTTGCTGTGTCAGGCTGCCTCTGGGTTTGGATTGATCAACCATCAACTGCAGGTGTGACTTTCAACCTGGGACCTGGCTTTGATCTTCCCTCTGTTGTTCTGTTGTCCTTTTCTTTTTAGGGTGGATGCTTCTTACTTTGTTTAGGGCTGTTGTCCAGGTCTTCAGCCGTTTGTATTTGAACTTTATCTCATCAGGACAGGCTGGGGCTGGAGGTTGATTCTGTCATTCATACATGCCTCAGTCACACAGCTAAACTAAACTAATAAGATTACAGCCGGGTTTGCAAAAATGAAGCTTGGAGGAAGCTTTTACAAAATGGAGTGAGTGTTTTAAAATGGGGTTTGAATTACAATATGGAACAGAAGTTACAGTGTGGGCAAGTGTAGTGTGGATGGTGAACAGAAGTTACATTAATAAATTAAAAACAATTACATTTATCAGTTCTACAAGGGCCAGGCTGGGCACCACCCCCACACCAGCACCTCTGGCCCCCTCCCTGGGCAGCTGGCTAATTGCCAGGAGAGCCACTGGGAGGGTGTATAAACCCCACACGGGCAGATGAGGGGTTAATTGGAGCCTGATTGCTCAAGTAGCCTCTCTGCTGCACCTGGGGGCAGACGTGGGGGGCAGGTTCCACTAGGCCACGGCCAACCACGAGGGGTGGGGAAGGTCCTGCTAGGCCACTGTCACGGAGTCCCCGGGCGATGCTCTGTAACTGCTGCCCACCAAGCCAGGCAGGACTCTGGGGAGCCTCCTCTCCCTCGGAGCAGACTTGTTCAGGGCAAGAAGCTCACACGGCTTCACCTCCTGGGTCTCTCCTTGGAGCATTCAGCATCCTCTGCCCCTCCGTGCGCTTCCCACAGCGAGTCCACCCCAGCGGGGTCCTTGGGAAGCCACCGGGTCCTGCACCCCCACTTTGCAGTCAGATGTGACTCTCAGCCAGCCAGTAACACAGAGGTTTATTCGATGACAGGAACAGGGTCTAAAACACAGCTTGTCGATACAGCGAACCAGACCCCTCGGCTGGGTCCATTCTGGGGAGCAGTGAGCCAGACCCCCAGACCCCCCAGACCTCCACCCTCGACCCCAGCCAGCTCCAGACTAACAACCCCTCCCAGCCCCTCCTCTCTGCTCAGCTCCTTTCCCGGGCCAGGAGGTCACCTGATCCCTTTGTCTCCAACACCTTCAGTTGGCACCTTTGCAGAGGGAGGGGCCCAGGCCATCAGTTGCTAGGAGACAGAGTGCCAGGCATTTAGGTGCACTGGCCCTTTGCTCTGCCAGATACTTAAGAACTGCCATGGGGACACTGAGGCACCAACACAGTATTCAGAGAAAACATTCAGAACATTCCTAGTTCGTCACAGCCATGCCCAGCTGCAGGGTGGGGCAGGTCCCGCTAGGCCACGCCCAGCTGTGAGGGGTGGGGCACGTCCCGCTAGGCCATGCCCAGTTGTGGGGGGTGGGGCAGGTCCCGCTAGCCCATGCCCAGCTGTGGGGTGTGGGGCAGGTCCCGCTAGGCCATGCCCAGCTGTGAAGGGGTGGGGCAGGTCCCGCTAGGCCATGCCCAGCTGCGGGGTGTGGCAGGTCCCGCTAGGCCATGCCCAGCTGTGAAGGGGTGGGGCAGGTCCCGCTAGGCCATGCCCAGCTGTGGGGGGTGGGGCAGGTCCTGCTAGCCCATGCCCAGCTGTGGGGGGTGGGGCAGGTCCCGCTAGCCCATGCCCAGCTGCGGGGTGTGGCAGGTCCCGCTAGCCCATGCCCAGCTGTGGGGGGTGGGGCAGGTCCCGCTACGCCATGCCCAGCTGCGGGGTGTGGGGCAGGTCCCGCTAGGCCGTGCCCAGCTGTGGGGGGTGGGGCAGGTCCCGCTAGCCCATGCCCAGATGCGGGGTGCGGGGCAGGGCCCGCTAGGCCATGCCCAGCTGTGAGGGGCTGGGGCAGGTCCCGCTAGGCCGTGCCCAGCTGTGGGGGGCGGGGCAGGTCCCGCTAGGCCGTGCCCAGCTGCGGGGGGCGGGGCAGGTCCCGCTAGGCCGTGCCCAGCTGCGGGGGGCGGGGCAGGTCCCGCTAGGCCGTGCCCAGCTGCGGGGGGTGGGGCTGGTCCCGCTAGCCCGTGCCCAGCTGCGGGGTGTGGCAGGTCCCGCTAGGCCATGCCCAGCTGTGAGGGGGTGGGGCAGGTCCCGCTAGCCCGTGCCCAGCTGCGGGGGGTGGGGCAGGTCCCGCTAGGCCGTGCCCAGCTGCGGGGGGTGGGGCAGGTCCCGCTAGGCCGTGCCCAGCTGTGGGGGGTGGGGCAGGTCCCGCTAGGCCGTGCCCAGCTGTGGGGGGTGGGGCAGGTCCCGCTAGCCTATGCCCAGCTGTGGGGGGTGGGGCAGGTCCCGCTAGCCCATGCCCAGCTGCGGGGTGTGGCAGGTCCTGCTAGCCCATGCCCAGCTGCGGGGTGTGGGGCAGGTCCCGCTAGGCCATGCCCAGCTGTGGGGGGTGGGGCAGGTCCGGCTTGCCCATGCCCAGCTGTGAGGGGTGGGGCAGGTCCTGCTAGGCTAGGCCGTGCCCAGCTGCAGGGGGTGGGGCAGGTCCCGCTAGCCCATGCCCAGCTGTGGGAGGTGGGGCAGGTCCCGCTAGCCCATGCCCAGTTGTGAGGGGGGTGGGGCAGGTCCCGCTAGCCCATGCCCAGCTGCGGGGTGTGGGGCAGGTCCCGCTAGGCCGTGCCCAGCTGCGGGGTGTGGGGCAGGTCACGCCCAACTGTGAGGGGGCGGGGCAGGTCCCGCTAGGCCATGTCCAGCTGTGGGGTATGGGGCAGGTCACGCTAGGCTGTGCCCAGCTGTTGGGGATGGGGCAGGTCCCGCTAGGCCATGCCCAGCTGTGGGGGGGTGGGGCAGGTCCTGCAAGGCCACACCCAGCTGTGAGGGGGCAGGGCAGGTCCCGATAGGCCATGCCAAGCTGCGGGGGGCGGGGCAGGCCCCGCTAGGCCACACCCAGCTGTGAGGGGGCAGGGCAGGTCCCGCTAGGCCATGCCCAGCTGCGGGGGGTGGGGCAGGTCCCGCTAACCCATGCCCAGCTGCGGGGGGTGGGGCAGGTCCCGCTAGCCCATGCCCAGTTGGGAGGGGTGGGGCAGGTCCCGCTAGCCCATGCCCAGCTGTGGGGGGTGGGGCAGGTCCCGCTAGCCCATGCCCAGCTGTGGGGGGTGGGGCAGGTCCCGCTAGGCCATGCCCAGCTGGGGGGGTGGGGCAGGTCCCGCTAGGCCATGCCCAGCTGCGGGGGGTGGGGCAGGTCCCGCTAGCCCATGCCCAGCTGTGGGGGGTGGGGCAGGTCCCGCTAGCCCATGCCCAGCTGTGGGGGGTGGGGCAGGTCCCGCTAGCCCATGCCCAGCTGCGGGGTGTGGGGCAGGTCCCGCTAGCCCATGCCCAGTTGTGAGGGGGGCAGGTTCCCCTTGGCTGCGCCCAGTCGCGAGGGGTCGGGCTGGCCAGGGGTCACTTCTACGCTGGGATCCAGTAGCTGGAGGGAGGCCGAGGCGCCAGCGTTGCCCTGGGAGGGCAGCGTTTGTCTCTGCTCAGGGGACACGGGCTGGCCTGGATCAGGGGGTTTCCGCCTGGGGACGGGCTGGCCAGGATTTCCAAAGGGGCGGCAATGCCAAAGGCTGGAAAGGCCTGGCCCGAACGGCCCAGGCTGGCTCCCATTGGAGGGCCGGGCTGGGGGTGTAACCCACATGCTGGGGGGCGAGGGCTAACGGGAGCTGAGAGCTCAATTAGTGGAGAGGGGGGGCATGGGAGACAGGGCTCCTCCTGGCCTGGGGACCCCCCAGCCTCTCCCAGGCCCAGCCCATTCACTCCAACAGGACACAGCGCTCTGCCCGGCGGGGGTCCGGAGCTGCAGAGCCTGGCTGGGGGTAGCCCTGGCGCCCGCTGCCCGTCCCCAGGGCCCTCGGGGGCTATTGGGTCTGTGTGAGCCCAGCTTTGGGCCAGGCGTGCTCCTCGGGGGGCTGGCAGGGGAGCCCCAGGCAGCGCCCCCCCAGATGCTGGCAGGACACTGGGGCGCTGGCCTGCCTGTCCCCCCGAGTGCCGAGGATCAATGAGGCCTCTGGCTTGCTGCCCCCCACATCCCCAGGGACACTCGGCCTGTGCTTCCCCCGGCTGTGGGACCCGCCGTGTGCTCGGCTAAGTATCTCTGCGGTCTCAGCACTCAGCCTGTTTACTGGCAGCAGGCCCCCGGGGGCCGGGGGGCGGGGGCTGCTAACCGTGCCCGGGGCCGGCTCGGGCTGCACCGCGCAGGGGGCAGAGACCAGGATCCTGCGGCACTCGCTGCTCCTGCCGTGCCCTGCGCCTGGCCCAGGAGTGTCGGCTCAGCTGCCTGCCGGCGCCATGTGGGCAGAGGGGCGCTGCAGGATGCCCTCGCAGCACCAGGATGGCCCCAGGCTGGTCGCGGCCCATCACCAGGAGAGCTGCCAGGCTGGGCACCCACTGGGCAGCTCCTGCCACGCGGAGCCCTGCGCCCCCAGCCTGGAGGGGTTTGCCAGCCGCTCCACGCTCCACGGCATTCACCACATCTTCGCCCGCGGGCCCTACACGGGCCGGCAGCTGCTGTGGACGCTGGCCTTCCTGGGCTCCCTGGGCCTGCTGCTGCACGTCTACGCCGAGCGCGTGGGCTACTACGTCCAGTACCCGCACAACACGCAGCTGGAGGAGCAGGCGGTGCCCCACGCCGCCTTCCCGGCCATCACCCTCTGCAACCTCAACCGCGTGCGCCTCTCCCAGCTCAGCGGCCACGACCTGCACTGGGCAGGCGAGCTCCTGGGCCTGCTGGACAGCGCCCACCAGCCGCTGGCGCCCGAGGGCCTGGCCACGCTGGCCGGGAGGCTGGCGCTCAGCCCCGAGGAGCAGCGCCGGCCCTTCGACCTGCTGGAGCTCTACGGGCGCGCGGGCCACCAGCTCGACCTGGGCCACATGCTGCTCGGCTGCCGCTTCGTCAACGAGAGCTGCAACGCCAGCGACTTCCGAACCGTGAGTGCCCGGCCCCCTCGCGGGCGGGGCTGGGGGGCAGGGGGGGCTGGGGGAGGGGCTGGCGATGCAGGGGGTCAGGTGGTGCTGTGGGGAGGGGCAGGCGGTGCTGGGGGAGGGGCAGCAGTGCTGAGGGGCAGGCGGTGCTGGGGGAAGGGCAGGCAGTGCTGGGGGACAGGCAGTGCTGGGGGTGGGGCAGGCAGTGCAGGGGGTCAGGTGGTGCTGGGGGGACGGGCAGGCGTTGCTGGGGGGCAGGCGGTGCTGGGGGAGGGGCAAGCCGTGCAGGGGGTCAGGTGGTGCTGGGGGAGGGGCAGGTGGTGCTGTGGGAGGGGCAGGCAGTGCTGGGGGGCAGGCGGTGTTGGGGAGGGTCAGGCAGTGCAGGGGGGCAGGTGGTGCTATGGGGAGGGGCAGGCGGTGCTGGGGGGCAGGCAGTGCTGGGGGAGGGGCAGGCAGTGCTGTGGGGAGGGGCAGGCAGAGCTGGGGGGCAGGCGGTGCTGGGGGAGGGGCAGGCAGTGCTGGGGGGCAGGCAGTGCTGTGGGGAGGGGTAGGCGGTGCTGGGGGGCAGGCAGTGCTGGGGGAGGGGCAGGTGGTCCTGGGGGGTAGGCAGTGCTGGGGGAGGGGCAGGCGGTGCTGGGGGGCAGGTGGTGCTGGGGGCACGGGCAGGCGGTGCTGGAGGAGGGGCAGGCGGTGCTGGGGGGCAGGCAGTGCTGGGGGAGGGGCAGGCAGTACAGGGGGACAGGCCGTGCTGGGGGAGGGGCAGGCGGAGCTGGGGGAGGGGCAGGCAGTGCTGGGGGGGCAGGCAGTGGTGGGGGAGGGGCAGGCGGTGCTGGGGGGCAGGCAGTGCTGGGGGAGGGGTAGGCGGTGCTGGGGGGCAGGCCGTGCTGGGGGAGGGGCAGGAAGTGCTGGGGGAGGGGCAGGCAGTGCTGGGGGGCAGGCGGTGCTGGGGGAGGGGCAGGCAGTGCAGGGGGTCAGGTGGTGCTGGGGGGACGGGCAGGCGGTGCTAGGGGAGGGGCAGGCGGAGCTGGGGGGCAGGCAGTGCTGGGGGAGGGGCAGGCGGTGCTGGGGGAGGGGCAGGCAGTGCTGGGGGAGGGGTAGGCGGTGCTGGGGGGCAGGCGGTGCTGGGGGAGGGGCACGCCTTGCTGGGGGAGGGGCAGGCGGAGCTGGGGGGCAGGCAGTGCTGGGGGAGGGGCAGGCAGAGCTGGGGGGCAGGCCGTGCTGGGGGAGGGGCAGGCGGAGCTGGGGTGCAGGTGGTGCTGGGGGAGGGGCAGGCAGTGCTGGGGGGATGGGCAGGCGGTGCTAGGGGAGGGGCAGGCGGTGCTGGGGGGCAGGCAGTGCTGGGGGAGGGGCAGGCGGTGCTGGGGGGTAGGCAGTGCTGGGGGAGGGGCAGGCGGTGCTGTGGGGAGGGGCAGGCAGTGCTGGGGGAGGGGCAGGCGGTGCTGGGGGAGGGGCAGGCGGAGCTGGGGGGCAGGCGATGCTGGGGGAGGGGCACGCCGTGCTGGGGGGATGGGCAGGCGGAGCTGGGGGGCAGGCAGTGCTGGGGGAGGGGCAGGCAGAGCTGGGGGGCAGGCCGTGCTGGGGGAGGGGCAGGCGGAGCTGGGGGGCAGGCGATGCTGGGGGAGGGGCACGCCGTGCTGGGGGGATGGGCAGGCGGAGCTGGGGGGCAGGCAGTGCTGGGGGAGGGGCAGGCAGAGCTGGGGGGCAGGCCGTGCTGGGGGAGGGTCAGGCGGAGCTGGGGTGCAGGTGGTGCTGGGGGAGGGGCAGGCAGTGCTGGGGGGATGGGCAGGCGGTGCTAGGGGAGGGGCAGGCGGAGCTGGGGGGCAGGCGGTGCTGGGGGAGGGGCAGGCGGTGCTGGGGGGTAGGCAGTGCTGGGGGAGGGGCAGGCGTTGCTGGGGGAGGTCCAGGCGGAGCTGGGGGAGGGGCAGGCGGTGCTGGGGGGCAGGTGGTGCTGGGGGAGGGGCAGGCAGTGCTGGGGGAGGGGCAGGCGGTGCTGGGGGAGGGGCAGGCGGAGCTGGGGGGCAGGCCGTGCTGGGGGAGGGGCAGGCGGTGCTGGGGGAGGGGCAGGCGGAGCTGGGGGGCAGGCGGTGCTGGGGGAGGGGCAGGCAGTGCTGGGGAGGGGCAGGCAGTGCTGGGGGAGGGGTAGGCGGTGCTGGGGGGCTGGCAGTGCTGGGGGAGGGGCAGGCGGAGCTGGGGGGCAGGCCGTGCTGGGGGAGGGGCAGGCGGTGCTGGGGGAGGGGCAGGCGGAGCTGGGGGGCAGGCGGTGCTGGGGGAGGGGCAGGCAGTGCTGGGGAGGGGCAGGCAGTGCTGGGGGAGGGGTAGGCGGTGCTGGGGGGCAGGCAGTGCTGGGGGAGGGGCAGGCGGAGCTGGGGGGCAGGCGGTGCTCGGGGAGGGGCAGGCGGTGCTGTGGGGAGGGGCAGGCAGTGCTGGGGGAGGGGCAGGCGTTGCTGGGGGGCAGGCCGTGCTGGGGGAGGGGCAGGTGGTGCTGGGGGAGGGGCAGGCGGAGCTGGGGGGCAGGCCGTGCTGGGAGAGGGGCAGGCGGTGCTGGGGGGCAGGCCGTGCTGGGGGAGGGGCAGGCGGTGCTGGGGGAGGGGCAGGCGGAGCTGGGGGGCAGGCCGTGCTGGGGGAGGGGCAGGCGGTGCTGGGGTGTAGGCAGTGCTGGGGGAGGGGCAGGCGGTGCTGGGGGGCAGGCGCACTGTTGGACCCCAGGGGAGGGGCTGGCTGGCACATGCCCAGGGTGGCTGAAGAAGGGGGCTGGAGGAAGGGGCAGAGACAAAGGGGGGCTCCCCGTGACCGGGTCGAGGTGCAGGCCCTGAGCAGGGGGCCCCTCGGCGCGTGGGAGACGAGTGGTTTGGGCTGGCGCGTTAGCCCGGGGGGGCTGGGACTGAGCCTGTCTGTGCCCAGCGCCCCCTGCTAGGGGGCAGGACCTGCGCCGTGGGGCTGGGGCTGCTGGGGCCGCGGGCGCAGAGTGCAGAGCTAGGACCTGTGTTCTGCTCCCCTGTCCTAGGGGCTTCCCCCCCCACGCTCCTTCCTCCATCAGTGCCCCCCTCCGAGCCCCCAGGACCCAGCTCCCCTCGCCTCGGCCAGCTGGGATTTTTGGGCCAGTCCCCCCTGTGCTGACCCAGGGGTGGGCCCCTCGTTTCCCCCCACGGAGCCCCTGACACCCGCCCCCAGCCAGAACTCCTGGGTCCATCCTCAGCTCTGGGAGTGGAAGGAGCAGCTCCCTCCCCGTGGGGCAGGGCTCCTGGCTGCGCTTGGAGCCGGGATGGGCACTGGGATCGTTAGCCCCCTCCTCCCCCAGGCCTCCCGCTGCCCCCATGGCCTGGCCGGCGCAGGGGCTCCCCGTCACGCGGCGCATGGGGACCTGCGTGCGAGAAGGCCCCGAATTCAGTGTGACGGCTCCGCTCACTGCGATAATGAGAGGAAAGTGAGGCTGCCGCGTGCTCTGTGCTGCCAGGTGTCAGGCGCTGGCGCTAAGCCCAGCCGCGGCGCCGGGGAGGGTAGGCTCTGGCTGCCGTGCTGCGAGTGGTCCCCGTTGGACCCATGCGCTGGGCCCGGCCCCACGGTGCAGGGGCGGGGGGGACCGTGGGCCTGGCAGCAGAGGCTGCAGGATAGGGGACCCCCCGCCCGGCCCCCCCGCTGAGCGAGGAGCTGCCTTTCCTGGGCAGGACCAGGCTGGAGAGCTGGGGGGCCAGTGCTGCACTGGTGGGGGCATGGGGGGCTGGCAGTTTGGGGCTGGCATGTCCTCCCCGCCCAGGCTGAGCTCCTTCCGCCCTTGCATTGGGGCTGGCTGGGGAGCTGGCATCCTGCCTGTGCCCTGCATGAGGCTGAGCCCTGGTCCTGTGGGTGCTGGGCCAGCGCCCAGGGTGCAGGGCAGGCTGGGGGAGGTGCATCCCGGGGCTGCCCCCTACTCCCAGGACTTGTGGGGAGGCGCCCACACCCCATACTCCCCGGCCTGCCCTGCCCAGAGCACCTGTGGCAGACAGGGACCCCTCAGCCCGCTCTCCCCCTGCCAGGATGGGGCCCTTGCCCGCCGCCTGGGTGTCCCGGGGTGGGGGGGCAGTTCAGGGCCCGATCCCAGCGCTGGGAGCAGGCGGGCTCAGGCTCGTGCTGCTGGCTCACGGCTCAGGCCTGCACTGGGGCCCTCGCAGGCTGGGTCCGGGCCATTTGGCCCTGGGCAGGACCAGCGCGAGGCCCTGGCGCCGCGGAGGGGGCCTGCCCCGGGCAGTGTGCCCAGCAGATGGCTGCGGAATACCAGCCCCATCCCTGCCGCTGCCACTCGCGTCCTGGCTGCGGCGCCGGCCCCTCCTCCTCGTTTGCCAACCATTCTCTCCCGCCTGCCAGGTGCGGCCGGCGTGGCCGCCTGCCAGCTAGCGTGGGGGGCGGGGATCCTGGCAGTGCCCCCGAGCCGTGCTGACGGGGAAGGAGCAGCTGTGCCCGGCTCAGCTTGCCGCCCCCTCCCCGGGCGTGCTGGCACCCAGTTCTCATGGATCATTCGCTGCAGCCCCTGTGCGCTCCAGGGAGCCGTTCGCCCCTCCTCGTGAGGGCAGGTGTCCCGGACCCCCAGGATCGGGGCCACAGCCCCTTCGTGGGGACAGGCTCTGGGAGGCCCCTTCAGTGGGCCAGGCCCCAAGGGGTCTCGCTCTCCCTCCAGGGGAAGTCACGCGGCTTCATCGCCTCCTGGGGCTGGACCCCTGGGCCTGCAGCCCCCCTGCCCCCTCCCCCCCCCCGTGAGCCCCGGGCAGCGAGTCCCCCTGAGACAGACCCCGAGGGAGACTTGTACCGTCTTGGGGGGCAGTGCCCCCTCCACCAGCGTCTGCAGGGACACGCAGCCAGCGCGGCCGACAGGCGGGTGATTAGTCACCTGGACCAGCCCGGGGAGCCCAGAGAATGAAGGTTAAAGCATTGGCCATGCGGGTTGCCCGGAGCCCAGCCACGCTGCAGGGACCCCTCGGTTCAAACTCCATCCGTCGGATCTCCTCTGTCGGACCCCTGGATGTGCCTGACTGCTCCCTGCAGCCCCCACATAACCCCCTCGCTTCCTGCAGAGGTGGGGCAATCTATGGGTCACTGGTGGCTGGGCATCCATGTCCGGGCAATTCGATCTGCCGTTGTCTTCTGCAGAACTCCGTGGGTATGGGGCCCAGCCCCAGACACCTGGGAGCAGAGAGCAGCTGCCCTTCCTACCCCAGGTAACCCTGCAGTGCATGTGGGAAACTGAGGCACACACCGGTGTTACACAGCAATGACAGACAATTCCCCTGTGCGTGTTCTCGGTTCGCCCGCTGCCGGCAGGTGGACCAGGAGGGAGGCGGTGGCCCTGGCAGAGCACTGGGCACGACATGTGCCCACTACCCGCTGGCAACTTCCCTTGGCCGGGCCCCGAGTTCTGGGATGGAGCTGGCTTCTGCCCAGCCCCATGTTCTCCTGCATACCGGAGCCAGCACTGCCGTCACAGAGAGGACCCCACGCCCTCCCTGCCAGGCCTGGTGCCAACGCGGTGCTGGGCAGATAATGGGCTGGGACTGAAAAGCCTCCACATGGCATCAGCATGTCTAATCGTCTGTTTTGGAGCCAGCCTCGGGTCTGACTTTGGGGCATTCAGCATATGCCCCTCCGTGCGCTTCCCACAGTGAGTCTGCCCAGGCGGGGTCCTGGGGGGGCCACAGGGTCCTGCCCCCCCACTTTGCAGTCAGACGTGGCTCTCAGCCAGCCGGGGACACAGGTTTCTTAGACGACAGGATCACAGCGTAGGGCAGAGCTTGTTAGCATAGAAATCAGGGACTTTCAGCCAAGTCCAGCTTGGGGAGAGGGGAGCCCAGAGCCAGGGCTCTGCCCCCCCCCCTCCCCCCGTGGCACAAGGCAGCCGAGACCGACTCCTTCCAGCTGCCTGGCCCCTGCCCGGCCTGTTGCTCGTCCGGCCTTTGTCTCGCTTCCCGGGCCAGAGTCACCTGGTCACATCCTCCCTCTGGGTCTCAGGTTCTGAAGGGGGGGCACAGCGTCCCTGCAGGCAGCTGGAGCAGCCCCTGCAAAGTCACACACTTGTTACCACCACCCAGACACTGGTGAATGCACAGGGAAACTGAGGCACACACAGCTTTCATGCAAAACAGTAAAGACTCACATACAACATAAGGGAAATCCCCCCTTCGTCACACATGGGGCTGGCGTGGGGCTGGCGCAGGGGCTGTGGGGGTTTGTGTGTGTGGGGATGTTGCATGCAGCATCTCCGTGAGGTCGCATCCCCTGGAGCTCTAACACCATGTGGGGGGAGGGGCTCTCAGCCATGAACCCAAACCCGACAGAGCCACTTCCCCCAAGCCCACTGGGGCCAGGCCAGACCGGGAACCCCTCAAATGGGGGTTGGCAGCATCCCCCCCCAACACACACACCAGGCCCCAGGGGAAGCTCAGCACTTGGCCTCTGCAGACACAGGCTGTGAGGGGGCTTGTCCCTGGGCACCCCTGGCTTTGCAGGGCTTCCCCCACCCATACTCCCTGCTGCCCTGTGGCCCCCCCATGCCATGCTCTCCCCTGCTGCCCCATAGCCCTGCACCCCACATTCCCACCTGCCCCATGCCATGCTCCCTCCACTATCCTCCATGCCCGCCGCTGCCCTGTGGCCCCCCCATGCCATGCTCTCCCCCGCTGCCCCATGGGCCTGCACCCCACATTCCCCCTGCCCCAGGCCATGCTCCCCCCACTATCCTCCATGCCTGCCTGTCTGGCACCCCCCAGCTTTGGGTCCCCCCGGCCCCAGCCCTGCTCCGCAGTGACCTTCCCTCTGACTTTGCTACCTCACACACTTGTGGGCTTTTTTTACTTTCTATTAATAGTTTTACCCCCTTAAATTATTGATCCGTATTTACAGCCTGAGCGAGCAGCTGAACAGCAGCTGGGAATAAATCTCAGCTTCGGGACAGGAACCACTCGGGGCTGGCAGGGGCTGCGGGTCGGGAGTGAGGGGCACCGGCAGAGCTGCGGGGGGCAGGGCTGGGCTAGCAGGGGCTGCAGGTTGGGCACCAGCAGAGCTGGGTAGGGGAGCCCAGGGCTGGGCTAGCAGGGGCTGCGGGTCGGGAGTGAGGGCACCAGCAGAGCTGGGGGGGCAGGGCTGGGCTAGCAGGGGCCGCGGGTCGGGAGTGAGGGGCACCAGCAGAGCTGGGGGGAGCCCAGGGCTGGGCTAGCAGGGGCTGTGGGTCAGGAGTGAGGGGCACCAGCAGAGCTGGGGGGAGCCCAGGGCTGGGCTAGCAGGGGCTGTGGGTTGGGAGTGAGGGGCACTGGCAGAGCTGGTGGGGGGCAGGGCTGGGCTAGCAGAAGCTGCGGGTCAGGAGTGAGGGGCACTGGCAGAGCTGGTGGGGGGCAGGGCTGGGCTAGCAGGGGCTGCGGGTCGGGAGTGAGGGGCACTGGCAGAGCTGGTGGGGGGCAGGGCTGGGCTAGCAGGGGCTGCGGGTCAGGAGTGAGGGGCACTGGCAGAGCTGGTGGGGGGCAGGGCTGGGCTAGCAGGGGCTGCGGGTCGGGAGTGAGGGGCACTGGCAGAGCTGGTGGGGGGCAGGCCTGGGCTAGCAGGGGCCGCGGGTCGGGAGTGAGGGGCACTGGCAGAGCTGGTGGGGGGCAGGGCTGGGCTAGCAGGGGCTGCGGGTTGGGAGTGAGGGGCACTGGCAGAGCTGGTGGGGGGCAGGGCTGGGCTAGCAGGGGTTGCAGGTCGAGAGTGAGGGACACCAGCAGAGCTGGGGGGGCAGGGCTGGGCTAGCAGGGGCCGCGGGTCGGGAGTGAGGGCACCAGCAGAGCTGGGGGGAGCCCAGGGCTGGGCTAGCAGGGGCCGCGGGTCGGGAGTGAGGGGCACCAGCAGAGCTGGGGGGGCAGGGCTGGGCTAGCAGGGGCTGCGGGTCGGGAGTGAGGGGCACCAGCAGAGATGGGGGGGGCAGGGCTGGGCTAGCAGGGGCTGTGGGTCGGGAGTGAGGGGCACCAGCAGAGCTGGGGGGGCAGGGCTGGGCTAGCAGGGGCTGTGGGTCGGGAGTGAGGGGCACTGGCAGAGCTAGGGGGGGCAGGGCTGGGCTAGCAGGGGCTGCGGGTCGGGAGTGAGGGGCACTGGCAGAGCAGGGGGTGGGGGCAGGGCTGGGCTAGCAGGGGCTGCGGGTTGGGAGTGAGGGGCACTGGCAGAGCTGGTGGGGGGCAGGGCTGGGCTAGCAGGGGCTGCGGGTCAGGAGTGAGGGGCACTGGCAGAGCTGGTGGGGGGCAGGGCTGGGCTAGCAGGGGCTGCGGGTTGGGAGTGAGGGGCACTGGCAGAGCTGGTGGGGGGCAGGGCTGGGCTAGCAGGGGCTGCGGGTCGAGAGTGAGGGGCACCGGCAGAGCTGGGGGGCCGACTGCCCAGCACACCTGCTCTAGGCAGTGTCCCCCTGGTGCTCCCTTTCCCAAACCCCAAATCCTGGCGTTTTCTGTCCCCCAGGGTGTGTGCCCAGCCCCACGCGGGGCAGGGAGCCGGGCACCGGAGCGGCGAATGCTGCTATCTCTGCGGCTCAGGTGGGAACGTGTGTGGCGGGCGGGGGGCGAATTAGTCACGCTGGCTCGGAGCCGCGGGAAATGAAGGAATTGGTGGCGCGCAGGGAGCAGCTGGGGGGGCTCTGGAGCAGCTGGGGCTGGGCTGGCAGGTGTCAGGGGCTCCCAGGCCTG
Source organism: Gopherus evgoodei (assembly GCF_007399415.2). Lineage (NCBI taxonomy): Eukaryota > Metazoa > Chordata > Testudines > Testudinidae > Gopherus > Gopherus evgoodei. The sequence goes on along the minus strand of NW_022060008.1, from coordinate 1,574 downwards.
TGCTCTCTGTGCCCCGTACAGCCCCTGGGGGGACCCCTCAGTGCGAGAGCCCTTCTCGGGGGGACCACTGCCTCTCGGGGGTCAAGCCCCGCACCTCTCTGAGCCTCCAGCAGGCCTGGCTCTGCCGCGGCCCCCCCAGGGAGACCACTCGCTCTGGGCCCCCGGGGCCTCCACCCCCAGAGGGAGTAATGCCCCCCTCCCTCGATCTCTAGCCAGTGCAAAACAGGAGGTTTATTGACCCTCTGAACCCAGCATAGGCACTTCTCAGGGCGTCGGACCTGGCCGGTGTCAGCCCCGTCCCCATGGGCTCCGGCTGCTCCTTGTCCCAGTCCAGCAGCCCCCTCCTTCCGTCTAGCCCCCTATATCCCCTCCCCCACAGCCCCCCTCTGTCCTGTGTCCTCGGTCCCAGGCAAACAGGCCACCTGGGCCCCTCTCTCCCGTCCTTTGCCCCCCGGCTGGTCAGGTCACCGGGGGCCTCTCTGCTCAGCCCTTTGTCCTCCCCCTGGCCAGAACCGGCTGGCACAGGCCATCAGCCCTCAGGCCCCATCTCGGGTCAGGGCGGTGCAGCGAGCCCCGGGGGGGGGCGGTGACGGGCAGGGTCTGCCCTGCTCTCGCTTGCAGGTGGGGGCCCTGCCCCGCGCTGGCTGCTCCGGGGGCTGCCCACTCCTGGGCAGGGAGAAGATCTGGGGCTCGGGCCGGGTATGGAGCCTGGGGAACATGGGGCAGGATGCTCCAGCATCCGGGGCAGCGCCCAGACGGTCCCTGTGGCAGGGCCTGTGAGGGAGTGGGGGGTCCCCATCCAGGCAGGCTGGGTCGGCCCCTCTGCCCGGTGCTGGGCTCGGCAGGGTGGGCGTTGCATGGCTGAGTGGGGCTGGCGCTGGGCCCAAAGCGGCACCACCTGCGCCCTGCCCCGGGCCCTGTTCCCCCAGCCAGGCAGGGCGAGGACGCGGCTGGCAGGAAGCCCCTTGCCCAGCGCCTCCCAGCTGCCCTGCGCTTTTCAGCCTGGCCTCTCCTCCTCCCTCCCGCGCCAGGAGCTGCTCAGCTCCCAGGCTGCAGCTTTTCCGCGGGGTCGCCCCATGTGGCGCCTGGCAGCCTGGCCTGTGGGACTCCCTGCCACAGGGGCTGGGTCTCAGCCCTGCCAGCATCAGCCCCCCCGCTGCTGCTCAGAGTGGTGCCGGGGAGGAGACTGAGCAGTGGGGGGGGACAGAGCAGTGCCAGGGGGGCTGAGCAGTGGGGGGGGGCAGAGCGGTGCCAGGGGGGCTGAGCAGTGGGGCAGGGCAGAGTGGTGCCAGGGGGCTGAGCAGTGGGGGGGGGCAGAGCGGTGCCAGGGGGGCTGAGCAGTGGGGGGGGCAGAGTGGTGCCAGGGGGGCTGAGCAGTGGGGGGGGGCAGAGTGGTGCCAGGGGGGCTGAGCAGTGGGGGGGGCAGAGCGGTGCCAGGGGGGCTGAGCAGTGGGGGGGGGCAGAGTGGTGCCAGGGGGGCTGAGCAGTGGGGCAGGGCAGAGTGGTGCCAGGGGGGCTGAGCAGTGGGGGGGGCAGAGCGGTGCCAGGGGGGCTGAGCAGTGGGGCAGGGCAGA
>NW_022060007.1:0-24911 GCF_007399415.2 Gopherus evgoodei | reverse complement strand
GCAGGGTCGGGGGGGGCAGCCATGGTGGCAATGCTCACTCCTTCCCGCTGCCAGCCCTTGAATTCTCCGTTGTCCCCCCCACCCCCAAGTCTCTGTCTGGGGACCCTGGAATGCAGCGATGCCCAGCCCAGCCCACCCCCTCCTTACCTCTGCACCAACTAGTCCTAATTTCTCACATCCCGTTCGGGGTCACTGATTTCCAGTCCCCCCGGCCGATCTCTGCACGGCCCTTGTGTTCTCTCTGCCTGCACAAATTCAGCCCCACACCGTCCCCTTTGCACCGGGCCGTGCGAGGTGCCTGGGCCACTCTCCGAGCTCCCACGTCTCACTCTGCACGCTCGCCGACGGGGCATTCACAGGTCCCGTTATTACCCCCGGGCTCCTCTGCCCTGGGCTGGCTCAGCTCCCAGCTCTGGGCCCCATTGACACACGGCAGCGATCCCCACGCGCCCCATCTAGGAACGGTTTCTGGCCCATTCCCCGCTGGGTGGGTTTGGTTTCCTCTAGCAGCCAGTGGATCTGCTTGTGTGTGGGGTCAAAGCAGGCGCTCAGCCTCCCCATGGTGGTGCCTGGGGCGGGCGCTGAGTCCCTGGCGTGGTGAGCTTGCTGCCGGAGTCGGTGGTTCCTGGAGAGAAACAGGGGCCGCCCAGCTGGGCTGCATTGGGTAACTTTCAGGAAATGCAGCAGGTACAGACCCGTGTCACAGCAAGCAGCTGGGATTCCCCGGCGTGTTTTAAATCTGGGCGCTGGGAGCAACAATGCGTGTTGTACAGACAAAACTACACAGGATCTTTTCAGGGGGCAAGACAAAGATGCCACATTTATTATAACAATTTGATTTATGACGAATAACTAATATCTTAATCCTTATACACACACATTATACCTAATACCCACCCACCCACCCACACACATTATACCTAGTACCCACCCACACACACCAGATGTTCTGCAGCTGCTGCATAGTTACCAGGCCTGGACATAGCTTGAGTTCGTGGCTTGAGTTTGCAGCTTGGGTTCGTAACTTGTGGCAGTAACTGGCCAGGAAAGCCGGGCACGAGGACGAGCTGGGTCTCTGTTGGGCCTGCACCGATGCCCTTCCATGCTGGCAGCAGAACGTTACCCTCCAAAGTCTCCCATCTCACCCATCCTTTCTGTAGGCTTTAGTTTGAATCCAGAGTCTGTAGGTCTTGCTGTGTCACTGCCTCTGGGTTTGGTGATTGATCACCCATCAATTGCAGGCCTGACTGTCAGCCTGGGACCTGGCTTTGATCTTCCTTCCATTGCACCTTTTCTGTTTAGGGTGGACTCTGCTTACTCTGTTAGGGCTCTTGTCTGCATCTTCAGCCGGGGGGGGTTGAACTCTATTTCATCAGGACAGGCTGGGGCTGGAGGTTGAGTCCATCATCCATCCATGCCTCAGTCACACATCTAAACTAAACTGATAAGAGTGCAGCCGGGTTTGCAAAACTGAAGGTTGGAGGAAGCTTTTACAAAATGGAGTGAGTGTTTGAAAATGGGGTTTGAATTACAATATGGAACAGAAGTTACAATGTAGGCGAGTGTAGTGAATGGTGACAGAAGTTACATTAATAAAGTGAACAAGTGAAAACAATTTCATTTGTCAGTTCTACATGTGGAACGGGTCACCGCTAACATGGCTCCTCCCGCGGCTGGGTGAGTCCGGGCAGGGGGCAGAGGTCAGAGCTGGGGCTGCCAGCGGTTCCTGGGGTGGGGGTAGCTGGGCTGGGGAGAGCCGGGGGTTTGTCCTGGGCAGAGACTGGAGTTTCACAGACGCCAAGGCCAGCAGGGCCCGTGGTTACCGTCCCATCTGAGCTCCTGGGTGACCCAGACCGGAGACTCCCCAGCGATTCCTGCCCCGGCCCCATCGCTCCCGGCTGGGCCCAAGTGGCACTTCCCGAGCCAGCAAGGGATGGAGCCTCCGCCCAGCCCCAGTGAGCCGGCCCCTGGCTGGTCCCAGCCCCACTGAACATTTTTCCTCGTGTGAACGTGTCTGGCGCCGGCCCCCAGCCTGGGCCCTCGCTCTGCCAATGTCGGCTGGGAGGAGTCCCCGGCTCTCAGAAATCTCCTCCCGCGTAACTATTTCTAGAGCCAGAACGGGTCATTTCTCCCCCTCCCTCCCGGCTCCACATCCCAGCTCCTTCGGCCTCGGGCTGCCAGGCGGGTTTTCCGGCCCTTGCCTCCTTCCCTGAGCCCCGTCCAGTCTGTCGCTGTCCCCTGAGCCAGGCAGATACCGGAGCCGGAGGCAGGATCCAGCGCTGGGCTCCCTGATGCCCCATCCCTACTGGTCCTGCTGGATATGCCCCCAGGATCCTGTCCCTCTTTTAGCCACCACATGACGGGGAGCTCATGGTGAGGGGGGGTCTGTCTGTCTGAGCCCTGGCTGAGAGGGGATATATCTCTCCCGTGCAGATCACTGGTCTGGACACAGGCTGTGGGGCCCTGGGGCTGAGCTCGGCATGGCCAAAGGAGCCGGAGGATGGTGCCGGTTTTGGAGCTGTCGTGGGAACAGCTGGAGAAGATCCAGGAGGTCTCCAGCAGCAATGCAGAGTTTTTCTACATTGGCTACAGGGAGCGGTGTCCCCCTATCTCAGAAGGACGGGGCCCCAGTCGGAGGAGTGGGCTGAGCTCAAGAAGCTCTTCCTCAAAGAAACCGTCCATTTTTTGGTATATTTAACACTATTATAAATGCTGGAGGCAAAGAGGGGTTTGAGGTGGAGGCTGACAGCTCGCGACCCCCAGTAATAGCCTCATGACCCCCCAAGGGGTCCCGACCCCCCGTTTGAGACCCCCTGGGGTAATTTAATTTCAGCACCCTGTGTCCATTCACATGCATGTGCTATTTTGAGCATTTCAGTTTTCACAACATAGGCTCATCCCAGATTTGGAACAAGCTCAAATGCTCAGTTTGTGGAGTATGTACATAGTCTATACTAAAGACAAACCCACAGGAACCGTCTCCAGTTTGTGAGGGACCCCATGGAGCCAGTCTCTAAGAAACAGATAAATTCATGGAGGTTAAGTCCATTAATGGCTATTAGCCAGGACTGGTAAGGAATGGTGTCCCTAGCCCCTGTTTGTCAGAGGGTGGAGCTGGATGGCAGGAGAGAGATCACTTGATCATTGCCTGTTAGGTCCACTCCCTCTGGGGCACTTGGCATTGGCCACTGTTGGTAGACAGACACTGGGCTGGATGGACCTTTGGTCTGACCCAGTATGGCTGTTCTTATGTTCTAACCTAAATAAACCCAAAGTTATGGAGACAGATACGAGTCAAGGAAGCCAGCAGAGTATCAGAAACCTGGAAAAATCTCTGACTGGATGGGCTCAGGCGTTTGGTCACAAGCTGAGGTGGTTCAAGGTGGATTTATTTTAAACAGATTTTTTTATTGTTTCTTTAAACAATCAAACACAGCAAGCAGCAGATATTTGGCCACACAATTCTGAAACCCCAAACCATGTTCAGGTTTTGACAGGCTAATTTCAGCTTTTCAATTAAAAAAACCACAACAAATTTTGAAGGAAAGCAGACATTGTCCGTGATTTTTTTCCTGCTTTTTAACCCCCCCACGTTTTCGATCCAGAAACAGTTTTGACGGCACATATTTATCCAACCCTTTTAATGAGCTTTAGTGCCTTTTAGCACTAGCTGATGCTGAGAACCAGTGATACCTTGTAAAGAAGTTCTCTCAAAACTGGATTTGTGCCGAGATGCAGAAGGTTTATTTTTCCCACGGCCGCCTATGGGGAAGGGAGCAAGTGGGGCAATTTGCCCCGGGCTCCGCAGGGGCCCCCACGAGAATATAGTATTGTAATTTTTTTTATGGAAGGGGCCCCTGAAATCACTTTTCCCCCAACCCTCTGAATCCTCTGAGAGGGCCTGCCATGCGTAACCCTCTCTTTGTGCACAGGATCACAATGTCCTTCTCCAGGAGATGGTGATAGGCCATCACTTCACCGTTCCCAAGTGGCTCTGGTCTCACAGGCCTGTGTGCTCTTGGCTCCCCCATGGTTTCCAGGAAGAACCCCTGGTGTGCCAGCCCTTCTCGTGATCCCCACCTCTTTGCCAGGGTCGAGCTGCAGACTCCTCCGCCCCCGGGACTGCTCCTGCAATCCCCAGGGGAACCCTGCTACTGCAAAAATCCTTCTCTCTTCCAGGGTCGAGCGGCAAGCTCCTCCGCCCCTGAGACTGCTCGCTGCAGTCCTCAGGGGGACCCCGTTACTCCAACAGTCCTTCTCGCTGGTCACACACTCCCAGAGGTTAACTGCCCTCTGAAACCATCCCTCTCTGAGCCTTCAGCACGCCTGGTCCTCATTATCCCTCCTTTGTTTTACTGCTCCCCAGTCACTTACTGCAAACAGCGCCATTCATGGGGTGCAGTACATCCCAGCGCTGCCACCAATTGTCACGGAGTCCCCGGGCGATGCTCTGGAACTGCTCCCCACCAAGCCAGGCAGGACTCTGGGGAGCCTCCTCTCCCTTGGAGCAGACTTGTTCAGGGCAAGAAGCTCACATGGCTTCACCTCCTGGGTCTCTCCTTGGAGCATCCAGCATCCTCTGCCCCTCTGGGCGCTTCCCACAGCGAGTCCCCCCCAGCAGGGTCCTGGGGGAGCCACAGGGTCCTGCACCCCCACTTTGCAGTCAGACGTGACTCTCAGCCAGCCAGTAACACAGAGGTTTATTCGATGACAGGAACAGGGTCTAAAACAGAGCTTGTAGGTACTGCGAACCGGACCCCTCGGCCAGGTCCATTCTGGGGTCAGTGAGCCAGACCCCCACATCTGCACTTCACTCCTCGACCCCAGCCAGCTCCAGACTAACAACCCCCCCCAGCCCCTCCTCTCTGCTCAGCCCCTTTCCCAGGCCAAGAGGTCACCTGATCCCTTTGTCTCCAACACCTTCAGCTGGCACCTTTGCAGAGGGGGGGCCCAGGCCATCAGTTGCTAGGAGACAGAGTGCCAGGAATTTAGGTGCACTGGCCCCTTCCTCTGCAGCAATCACATGCCCTTATCCCATCACCCAGATACTTAAGAACTGCATAGGGGAAACTGAGGCACCAACACAGCATTGAGAAAACTGTGAGAACATTCCCGGTTTGCCACATCCTCTACCCTCTTTTCTCCTCACTTCTGCTCTCGCTCTTTGTTTTAAAAGTTGTTTTGACTTTAAGTTTGTCCTATGTTGTGTTATGTGCCTACTTTATTATTTTTATTTTGTTGCAACAAAAGTCAATTTTATACTTTTTAAAACTATAAATGGTACCACATTATGTTGTTATGATGGGGTATAGCCATCTGTGACAAAGTGGGACTGTTCTTGCTGTGTTCTCTGACTGCTGAGGGGGGAGTACTGACCTGGGAAGGGGCAGGGGAGTTGTGCTGGGACTGCCTGCATTGGGGAAGGGAGGATACCTGAGTATGTAACCTGAGAAGCCAGGATGGGGGCTGGAGGTTAGGTAACATCTCTGCCCGGGACACTGAACAAAGGACACAAAGGCTGGGGGAGGAGCCGGGCGTGTAGAACTGATACATGAAATTGTTCACTTTATTAATGTAACTTGTGTTCACCATTCACTACACTTACCTACATTGTAACTTCTGCTCACTGTTTGCCATATTGTAATTCAAACCCCATTTTCAAACACTCACTCCATTTTGTAAAAGCTTCCTCCAACCTTCAGTTTTGCAAACCCGGCTGCACTCTTATCAGTTTAGTTTAGATGTGTGACTGAGGCATGGATGGATGATGGACTCAACCTCCAGCCCCAGCCTGTCTTGATGAAATAGACTTCAACCGCCCCCCCCCCCCCCGGCTGAAGATGCAGACAAGAGCCCTAACAAAGTAAGCAGAGTCCACCCTAAACAGAAAAGTCTCAAAAAAAAAGTAAGATCAAAGCCAGGTCCCAGGCTGACAGTCAGGCCTGCAATTGATGGGTGATCAATCACCAAACCCAGAGGCAGTGACACAGCAAGACCTACAGACTCTGGATTCAAACTAAAGCCTACACAAAGGATGGGTGAGATGGGAGACTTTGGAGGGTAACGTTCTGCTGCCAGCATGGAAGGGCATCGGTGAAGGCCCAACATATAGCCACCACAAGCTATGAACCCAAGCTGCAAAATCAAGCCATGAACTTAAGGCATTTCAGGACTGGTAACTATGCAGCAGCTGCAGAACATCTGATGGATGCGTGTGTGTGTGTGTGTGTGTATATAAGGATTAAAATATTAGTTATTGGTCATAAATCAAATTGTTTTCATAATAAATGTGGCATCTTTCTCTTGCCCCCTGAAGTTGTCTGTACAACAGGAGGAGGCTGAGTGAGAGGCTGGAGGGAGTTTCAGTTTGGAACAGTCTGGGAAATGGAGGGGAGCCCCAACAGGGCTTGGGCTTCCCAATGGGGCTGTGGCCTCTCTGGGGCCCCAGATTGACCTAACTAAAGGGGGTCCTGTTGTCTGTACCAGCAATACCTGTCTTGGACTGTGTTTCTGTCGTCTGGATGAGAGTCCTGGTGAATTGCAGGAAGCTGGGGGTGCAGGGCCTTGTCTCCCCCAACACTCTCATAATATTATTAATACTGTTGGGTCTAAACTTTTGGTGAACTTTGGGGAGCCAAAACACACCCAGACTGGCTGTCTCTGGATAATCCTTTCTGAACCCTTTATCGAACAAAGCACTGACCTGCAAACTACTCATGACACCCCCTTTCTCAAGTAGCCATTAGCCTTTATCTCTATGCATTTACTTGTTAAACTTGCTTTTCCTGTAAAATCTTGATTGATTATGCATGACCATTATCTTTTGTTAATCACTTTGTTTACTTCTGTGTATAAATATTGATGCTCACCCCTAATAAAGGGGCCACACTTAATCTAAAGCTTTTAGAGCTAAGGATAGTGTGAGCCCGTTGATCAACGCATTGGTGTCTGGTCTCTGACAGAATTGTGTGCCCCATACCAACTCCGCACGAACTCGGGTGCTGGAGAGGTGAGCGAGGACTTGCTTTATTTACCTAACAATACCAAATTGTTTAGCAAAGTTCAAAAAGGTCTCAGTTATAAATGTATATAATTTCTGCCTCAACAAATAATGCAATTGCAAACAACAACAATTCTCTTTTATTAATCACTGGGGGGGTATTTGTGTTATTCATAGACAATACCCCCAACATTAAGGTAAAGGTAATGTCAAGTTCTTGTTCTGGTGTTATAAACTTGTTTGCACCTTTATTAAGTATTAATGGAGAGTTATAAGAACCTTGTTTTTAAACATTTTTGCTATGACAATTTATGCACAAAGCTAACCAAACAATTTCAACAGGTTTCCTAAACACAACCAAGTCTCATGGAAGTTTCCCTCCAAGTATCTGCGTAGTATTCAGGCCTGTCTGCAAAGGCCTAGACTAAGACTTTAGGTGTGTTCTTATCACTTAGCTAGTTATAGAGGTATAAAAGAAAGAATCAAAAATTGCTGTCTTTGGAATGGCCTTTTCTTACTGTGACAGTCTGAGGCCTGATTCTTCGGCTAAGCAGCAGAGGCAGCCATAAGCTGGGAAGTGTCTCACATCCTCACATTCCAAACTAGTCACATTGAAATAAGGTGCTATTGGCAATACAATCCTGCCCTGATATTCCTGTCACCTCCAGAGAAAGGGAAGAGCCTAGAAGATGTAAAAGGAAACTTAGTTTGATAGCAGCCTGTCTGGCAAGAACTCACTTATCAATAGCTGGGATGTGAAATCCTCATTTCTGTGTTGTTCTGTCACTGTTATCTCCATGTCCCTATTGTTTCACTGTATAGTCTCTGTCTGGTTCTGTGATTGTTTCTGTCGCTGTATAATTAATTTTGTTGGGTGCAAACCAATGAAGGTGGTGGGATACAATTGGTTAAATAACCCTGTTACAATACGTTAGGATTGGTTAGTTACATTTCAGTAAAATGATGATTGGTTAAGATAGAGCTAAGCAGAACTCACGATTTACTATATAGTCTGCAGTCAATCAGGAAGTAAAGGCGGGGTTGGGGAACTGGGATCATGTTTTGCTAAAGGGGGAACAGAAACAGGGACACAGGCAAGGCTCTGTGGTGTCAGAGCTGGGAAGGGGGACACTAAGGAAGTGTCGGGGAGTCTAACCCAGACGGCAAAGTTCGTTGTGTGACTGCGAGAGAGACAGGCAACACCAGCAAGATCCGATCAAAAGCTCTTTATTGACAAGTGCACGCACCAATAGAGAGCAGCTCGTCTCCCGAGAGAACCAGCCTGCTCTTTACACCCTAGTACAAGCCTATATAGACAGTTCCGTCGCGTCATAAATTATTCACTGGAGCAACCCACCCCCTTCTTCTAACAGCTAGAAACTAGACACCTTTAGTATATATGTTTTACAGCATTAGATGATTAACAATATCGTAGCAAGCACCAGAAGTTAGGAATGTAGGGGAGTTAAAACAGACAGAGAACTGAAGCAAGGAGTGAAAACAGGGTGGCTGGGATTTCTTATCAGTTCTTCAGAGGAACTGTTCCTAACACCGCACAGTTGGTACTATACCAGGAATGCAGCCTCTCCCTTATCTCACTTTTTCCCAGCGCTTGTGAGACATGCTGCTGCTTCTCAGTGTTTTCCACTCAGGGATGACCCACAAAGCTCTGTTAGCCTGACTTTGGTCAGGTTGGCATACCTGGTTTTCTCTGCTAGATCTTTATGCAGGCCTAACAAAAGGAAACTGGAATCATGCTTGCTGGAAGTTCACCCCAATAAACATCCAATTGTTTGCGCCTTTGGACTTTAGGTCTTGTTGCTCTCTGCTCATGCGAGAAGGACCAGGGAAGTGAGGGGTGAAGGAATAAGCCCCCCAACAGTGACTAGCACAGTACACCAATAATGTCCATGTATTGTGTGTGTAGTGTTTTGAGCACTAACATGTATAGACACTAGGAATGGACTCTCCTGATGACAGTCTGTTTTTATGCTTTGTCCTTGTAGCATTTGTTAGTCTTTACAACACCATAAATAATCTGCCCCCATTCTCACTGCAGAAAACAACACACTTTTCCTGCTCTCCCCTGACGTTAGCGAAATGGATTGCTGTCCAATTCTCTGGGTCACTTTCGAAGCTGACCTATGGACAAGTTTTCAGGACAGGTAACATTATCGAAGAGACCACTGCGTCTTTATGCCAATAAAGCACCTGGCACTCTGTAGGCACCACTGCGAACAGATCGGAAGGAGGATTGTTCAGACAGGAAAGTCTGTGTGTGCAGGACTCAGGACCCTAGGAGGGCTCCTGTGCCCCCAAACACCCCTCTGACTGTCTTTCTAAACAGACCTTGCCTGTCCCTCACCTGTCCAGGGCTCCAGCTTGATATGTCCTTTCTCCCTCTCCGTGTTTGTGACAGATTCCCCATCCCCAGCACTAGTGCAGTGGGGGAATTTGGGTCGGGGGAGTGGGGGTGTTGAGGGATGTCTCCCTTGAACTCCCGGCCCAAGCAATGGGGGAAGGGGCAGTGGTGGTGCCCCTGGCAGCCATGGTCAGGGAGTGTCAATCACAGGCAGGGTCCCATGGAGGTGGGGGCCCCTAGTAGCAGGGTGCAGGTGATGTGGCCCATGGGGTGTGTTAGGCCTGAATAAAGATCTAGCAGACAAAACCAGGTATGCCAACCTGACCAAAGTCAGGCTAACAGAGGTTTTTGGGTAATCCCTGAGTGGAAAACACTGAGAAGCAGCATGGCTCACAAGCGCTGGGGAAAAGTGAGATAAGGGAGCAAAGAATCCTGTGGCACCTTATAGACTAACAGACGTTTTGGAGCAGGAGCTTTCGTGGGTGAATACCCACTTCCTCAGATGCATAAGGATTAAAATATTAATGACATGCATCTGACGAAGTGGGTATTCACCCACGAAAGCTCATGCTCCAAAACGTCTGTTAGTCTATAAGGTGCCACAGGATTCTTTGCTGCTTTTACAGATCCAGACTAACACGGCTACCCTCTGATACTTGAGATAAGGGAGAGGCTGCATTCCTGGCATAATACCAGATGGGCGGTGTTAGGAGCAGACGCTTGGAAGAACCGATAAGAGCCCTAGCTTCGCAGCCCCTGGTTTTGTTCTTTGTTTGTTTTTAACTCCCCTACGTCTCTAACTTTAGGCATGCCTGTATACTAAAGGTGTCTAGTTTCTAGTTGTTAGAAGAAGGGGGTGGGTTGCTCCAGTGAATAATTTATGACGTGACGGAACTGTCTATATAGGCTTGTACTAGGGTGTAAAGAGCAGGCTGGTTCTCTCTGGAGACGAGCTGCTCTCTATTGGTGCGTGCACTTGTCAATAAAGAGCTTTTGATGGGACCTTGCTGGTGTTGCCTGTCTCTCTCTCTCTTGTGGTCACACAACGAACTTTGCCGTCGGGGTTAGAGTCCCCGCCAGGTGGTTTCTTTGAGGACAGGGCTGGGGGAGGGATCAGTCCCTGGGGTGTGTGTGGGGGGAGCCATTGCCTACACACGCACACCCCTGAGGCCTGTAGCAGCAGACAGTCAAAGGAGGGAACAGCTGCCCCAACTCTTCTGGAGCAGGCTGGCTGGGGGTGTGTTGGGGGGGCAGTGCCCCAGACTCCCCCTCCAGAGGGGAGGAGAAGATCAGGCTGTTCTGACTGGCAGAGCCCCCATGTCCCAGGGGCTGTGGGCTGAGCCTGTGCTTATAACCCTTATGGCAGAGCTCCGACCTTGCTCCCATGGGTCCTGCGCTTCTAGGCGGTTTATGCTAGCCTCAGGGGCTCACTGTGTCCCTCCACGTAGCCCTTCTCTCTCTAGGGCCAGGGTTACAGTCTACTGAGCCCTTTTCTCACAGGCCAGCAAGGAGGTTGGTGAGAGAATCCCAGTCTCTGTTCAGCCTCCTGTCTTGACAGGGGCCTGACTTCCCCTCCCAGGAGATGTTCTTGTAGTGGTGGGTTGGGGGGAACCCGGGCCCACCCTCTACTCCGGGTTCCGGCCCAGGAACCCTAATGGTAGCAGCTGTTGGCAGCCAACCTTTCACTGCCAGAGTTGCTACATTTCCCTGGGCCACTTCCCCACAGCTCTCCTGCTTCTCCCTTCCCTTAGGGCTCCTTTAACAATGGTCTGAGGGGGTCTTCAGTAACCAGCCCTTCAGCTGCACTTGCTCTCCCCTGCCTGACTGGAGTGAGCCCTTTTTACAGTATCAGCAGGGCCTTAAGTAGAGTCAGGTGGTCACATTAACTGAATGGCCTCCCCTGACTCTGCAGGTTAATTAGAGTCAGGTGTTCTCATTAGCCTGGAGCAGCCCCTGCTCCGGTCAGTCAGGGAACAGAAAACTGCTCAGCCAGTGGCCAGTATATCTGCCTTCCGCCATTCTGCTGTACCCAACGGGCCTGGGTCTATCACCCCCCCATCCTCCAGCAATCCCTGGGGCTCACGGGGCGCACGCTAACCCCCTCCTGGCATCCTGACCCCTGATGCCCTCAGCAACCAAACCCCGGCTGTCAGCCGCCCCTCCCCCTTTCCCCTCTCTTCCAGGCCCCTTGGCCCCTCTGGCCCGTCGGGGGGGGAACCCCGAGTTACCCCACGGAGACGCCGGCCTGGCCCCACGAGATGCTCCTGGGGCATAGTGAGGTGCAGGGTGCAGGACGGGATGGTCGGGGAGGAGCCAGCACTATGCTGGGTTTACAGTGGCTCCATGGAGCCGGGCCCAAGCTCTGAAGGGGTCCTGGTCTGCTCTGCTTGCACTGCGCCCCAAGACCCTGCTGGCTCCCCCCCGCCAACCGCTTGCTCCTCTCGGCCTGCCCCCCGCCTGGCCAAGGGCTCCTTCTACCCCCTGGCCTCACCCGCCTACTCCTCTCAGCCCCCTGGCTGGACCCCAGTGCACCTCCGGCTCCGGGCAGTCTCTGCTTCCCACCACCTGGCCAGTGGTGGGGATCAGCACAGACCCAGGCCGGGGGGAGGGGGTCAGCACAGAGCCGGGCTGGGCACCGTGGGGTACCTGTCAGCGAATGATCAGTACAAGCCTTATCTCCGGGGTCCAGCCGTGGCTGGGCCGCACCCTCCAGCCTGTTACGAAGCCGTTTGCTGCTGCCCCTGATAACGCAGCCCCCGGCCGAGCTGGGGGCTGGGTGCTGCCAGTCTGAGCGTGACACCCTGCGGAGCAGACACAGTGCCAGCGTCACGATGAGCTGCTCCCCGCTGACCCTCCTCATCATCCTCAGCCTCTTCGGGGGCTGCGGTGAGTGGCTGGGAGCCCGCCATGGACACGGGGCATCCTGAGGGGCTAACACGTCCCCCCGCTGCAGGGCAGACCCCTCTGGGCAGGGTGGGGAGGGCTCAACTGGGGGGCCCGGGAGATCCCCATCACCAGCCCCCGCTGGCTGGGCCGAGAGCTGGAGGGAGCAGGGCAGAGACAATCCCTCTCTGTCCCCACTTCCATCCCCAGTGCTGGTGCGGGGACCCCATGGTTTTACCAGGGCCGCTGCTCCCTGGCCGAGTGGCTGCCAGCGTCACCCTAGACCAAGCCGGTCTCCGTGTCACCCTCATCCCAGCTGCTGACCCTCCCCTGTGGTCTGTGCCCGTGCAGCCGGCAAGCTGGCGGTGGAGACGGATGCCTCCCCGGTGCGAGCCCAGGTGGGGGATGACGTGGTGCTGAAGTGCCAGTTCTCCGTGGCGCAGCCGCCCGTGGACCTGAGCCAGCTGGTGGTGCAGTGGTTCCACCGGGGCGGGCAGCTGGTGGAGTTTGACAACGTGGTCAGCGGGAGCCGGCCGGGCGCCAACCTGAGCGTGGAGGGGCTGCGGAGTGGCAACGCTGCGCTCTACCTCAGCAAGGTCACCCCGGAGAGCGCCGGCAACTACCGCTGCTACATCACCTACGCGCCTGACTTGCGCATCAAACAGGTCGTCCTTCACGTCGAGGGTAAGGTGGTCGGCTCGCCAGGGGGCCTGCCATGGGTCATGCCATAGGGTCCTGCCACAGGCTGGCCAACATGCCTCTTGCTCTCCATAGAACTGGGAGCTCCCACCCACAGGCAGCGCACTCAGCCCTCTCCCCCCACAGCCAGTGCTCCTGCCCCATTCCCCCCCCGACAGAGCTCCTGCCCACTGCCCACAGCGCCCCCTGCTGGGGCTGGAGTAGCCAGGAGCTCCCCCCACAGCGCCCCCTGCTGGGCGAGCCTGGGGCTGGAGTAGCTGAGAGCTCCCCCACAGCGCCCCCTGCTGGGTGGGGCCAGGGCTGGAGTAGCCAGGAGCTCCCCCCACAGCGCCCCCTGCTGGGGCTGGAGTAGCCAGGAGCTCCCCCCCCCCCACAGCGCCCCCTGCTGGGCGAGCCTGGGGCTGGAGTAGCTGAGAGCTCCCCCACAGCGCCCACTGCTGGGTGGGGTCAGGGCTGGAGTAGCCGAGAGCTCCCCCACAGCGCCCCCTGCTGGGTGGGGCCACGGCTGGAGTAGCTGGGAGCTCCCCGCCAGTGCCCCCTGCTGGGCGAGCCTGGGGCTGGAGTAGCTGAGAGCTCCCCCACAGCGCCCCCTGCTGGGTGGGGCCACGGCTGGAGTAGCTGGGAGCTCCCTGCCAGTGCCCCCTGCTGGGCGAGCCTGGGGCTGGAGTAGCTGAGAGCTCCCCCACAGCGCCCCCTGCTGGGGCTGGAGTAACCAGGAGCTCCCCCCACAGTGCCCCCTGCTGGGCGAGCCTGGGGCTGGAGTAGCTGAGAGCTCCCCCACAGCGCCCCCTGCTGGGGCTGGAGTAACCAGGAGCTCCTCCCACAGCGCCCCCTGCTGGGTGGGGTCAGGGCTGGAGTAGCTGGGAGCTCCCCGCCAGTGCCCCCTGCTGGGCGAGGTGGGGGCTGCAGCAGCTGCAGTTGCTGTCCCACTGACGGAGGCAGCTGGGGTGCAGGGGCTGACGTGCGCCGGTGACGGGTATCCCTGGTTTGTGCCCTGCAGACCCCTCGAAGCCACCCACAGAGGAGCCGGAGGCCGTGGCCCCTCACGCCTGCGCCCCTGACCCCGACCCCCTGGTGCTTAAGAAGCTGGACCAGGTGCTGAGCATCCTGCAGCAGATCAGCCGCAAGCTGGAGGCGGCGGGTGCTGGGGCTGGGGAGAAGGCCTGAGCCAGAACCCCGGCTCCAGGGGGCACCCAGGCTGCGTGGGGGGGCTGATCTTGGCGCTGCAGGGGTATCTATGGGGCCAGCTGGGGGGTATGGAAAGAGCAGTGGGGGGTGTATCATGGAGGGAACGAGCCAGGGAGCTGCTGGAACAGGATCGGGGCCAGGGGGTGGGGGCTGTACATTGGGGGCGGGCAGGGGGCTTTGCTTGGTGCTGCATGTGGGGGGATGTAGCAGGAGGTTGTGCACTGGGGGGTGCTGCTGCGGGGGGCTGTGCATTGGGGGACATGCTGTGGAGGGGGATGTGCATTGGGGGAGGGGCAGGGGGCTTTGCTTCATGCTGCCTATAGGGGGGGACATGGGAGAGGGCTGTGCATTGGTGGGGTTCTGCGGCGGGGGCTGTGCATTGGGGGGAGGGCGCTCAGTTTTAGGATGGTTCCATGGGGCAACACTGGGACGCAGGCTGTGAGCTGTTGTCTGAGTAAAGCTGCAGGTGATGCTCGGTCTGTGTCCTCGTCTGCGATGTGGGGGGGATGAACCCTGCAGCTGGGCCCCCATCCCAGCCCCACACTCTCTGCGCCTGGGGCGGTGGGACAGGCCCCCCCAGGAGGGGAACGGGGGCTGCCCCATCCCAGGGGGTGCAGGGTCCAGCCTCTCTCCCTGCTGGGACCTTGCTGGGAGGGAAGAGAGGTTGTTCCAGGTCCGGGGCATTGGCTGAAGCCTGGCTGGGCTCGGGCAGCGCTGCCCCCGGGAAGGGGCTACTGTGACCCCAGGAGGCAGAGCCCAGAGCCGGGTGGGGGTGAAACACCCCCAGGCTGGGATCCCCACGGCGACCCAGAGCAGGGCTGGGGTAGCGACCCACGCCCCCAGGCCTGACTCGGACAGCCCTACACGGTCCTGGGAGTCCCTGGGTCACGGCCTCACGAGGTCACCGGCTGCCCCAGGATAAAAACAACCCGGGCAGACAGTGCCGATGTGCCTGGGGGTGGGGGGATGGGACGGGACATGCCAGCCAATTAGGGGGCTCCAGGCCACTTTCGGGGCTTATTGGGGCCCTGCCACATGGCAGGCCCTTTATCAGCGCAGCCCTGGCACTGCTGGTGCAGGGACGGTGCCTCCTGCCCCCTGCGTGCACCCCCGGAGATGTGTCTGCGTGGGGCCGTGCTGGCTCTGTGCTGTGTGGGAGCTGGTTAGTACGGCCCCCCTGCTGCAGGCCCCCCTGGGTCTCCCCGAGACTAGCCCCTCGCTGCCCCTGTGACTTCCTCGAGACTGGCCCCTCGCTGCCCTGGGTCTCCCCGAGACTGGCCCCTCGCTGCCCCTGTGACTTCCTCGAGACTGGCTCCTCGCTGCCCTGGGTCTGCCCGAGACTGACCCCTCGCTGCCCCGTGACCTCCTCGAGACTGGCCCCTCGCTGCCCCGGGGTTCCTCGAGACTGGCCCCTCGCTGCCCTGGGTCTCCCCGAGACTGGCCCCTCGCTGCCCTGGGTCTCCCCGAGACTGACCACTTGCTGCCCCTGTGACTTCCTCAAGACGGGCCCCTCGCTGCCCTGGGTCTCCCCGAGACTGGCCCCTTGCTGCCCCTGTGACCTCCTCGAGACTGGCCCCTCGCTGCCCCAGGGTTCCCCGAGACTGGTCCCTCGCTGCCCTGGGGTTCCCCGAGACTGGCCCCTTGCTGCCCCTGTGACTTCCTCGAGACTGGCCCCTCGCTGCCCCAGGGTTCCCCGAGACTGGCCCCTCGCTGCCCTGGGGTTCCCCGAGACTGGCCCCTCGCTGCCCCTGTGACTTCCTCGAGACTGGCCCCTCGCTGCCCCAGGGTTCCCCGAGACTGGCCCCTCGCTGTCCTGGGTCTCCCCGAGACTGGCCCCTCGCTGCCCCTGTGACTTCCTCGAGACTGGCTCCTCGCTGCCCTGGGGTTCCCCGAGACTGGCCCCTCGCTGCCCCTGTGACTTCCTTGAGACTGGCCCCTCGCTGCCTCAGGGTTCCCCGAGACGGGCCCCTCGCTGTCCTGGGTCTCCCCGAGACTGACCCCTTGCTGCCCTGGGTCTCCCCGAGACTGACCCCTTGTTGCCCCTGTGACCTCCTTGAGACTGGCCCCTCGCTGCCCTGGGTCTGCCCGAGACTGACCCCTTGTTGCCCCTGTGACCTCCTCGAGACTGGCTCCTCGCTGCCCTGGGTCTGCCCGAGACTGACCCCTCGCTGCCCCAGGGTTCCCCGAGACAGGCCACTCGCTGCCCTGTGACTTCACCAACACTGGCTCCTCACTGCCCTGGGTCTCCCAGAGATGGGCCCCTCACTGTCCCTGTGACCTCCCCGAGACCGGCCACTCGTTGCCCTGTGACTTCCCCAAGAGGGATGCTGGGAGTGAACGGGACACCCCACCTGCCCCAGAGGATGCTGGGAGTGAACGGGACACCCCACCTGCCCCAGAGGATGTTGGGGGAGAACAGGGCACCCTCCCCTGCCCCAGAGGATGTTGGGGGAGAACAGGGCACCCTCCCCCTCCCCAGAGGATGCTGGGGGAGAACACCCCCCCAGAGGATGCTGGGGGAGAACGCCCCCGCCACCCCAGAGGATGCTGGGGGAAAACGCCCCCCCCATCCCAGAGGATGCTGGGGGGACGGGCACCCGGCTGGCGGGGCAGCAGGAGAGCCCATGGCAGACCAGCCCCAGCGGGGGTGACCCTGCCCCTCTCCCCGCAGCGGCCTGGCTGCAGGTGTCGGTGGGCCCCTCGCCGGTGCGGGCGCGCCCCGGGCAGCGCGTGGTGCTGGAGTGCATCATTGGGGCCGACTACCCGCCCCTGGAGCTGGAGCTGGAGCAGCTGCAGGTGTGCTGGCGGCACGAGGGGCGCACGGTGCTGGAGTTCACTGGGGCGGTGCAGGCGGCGCGGGCGGGACTCAGCCTGGCCGAGGACGAGGTGAGGAACGGGAACGTCTCGCTGGTGCTGCAGAACGTCACCGCCAGCGACAGCGGGGAGTGGACCTGCTACATCCTCTACCCGCCCGACCAGGCCCAGGGCAGCCTCACCCTGCGCGTGGCAGGTGAGCACGGGGCGGGGAAGGGGCAGAGCAGCACCAACGCCCCCTGCTGGGGGGCACCGACCCCCCCCACAGCCAGTTCTCCTGCCCCTGCAGCGCCCCCTGCTAGGGGACAACGACCCGCCGCACGGCCAGTTCTCCTGCCCCTGCAGCGTCCCCTGCTGGGGGGCAGCGACCCACCCCCACAGCCAGTTCTCCTGCCCCTGCAGCGCCCCCTGCTGGGGGGCAGCGACCCACCACACGGCCAGTTCTCCTGCCCCTGCAGCGCCCCCTGCTGGGGGACAGCGACCTGCCCCCACAGCCAGTTCTGCCCCTGCAGCGCCCCCTGCTGGGGGGCAGCGACCCGCCCCCACAGCCAGTTCTCCTGCCCCTGCAGCGCCCCCTGCTGGGGGGCAGCGACCCGCCCCCACAGCCAGTTCTCCTGCCCCTGCAGCGCCCCCTGCTGGGGGGCAGCGACCCGCCCCCACAGCCAGTTCTGCCCCTGCAGCGCCCCCTTCTAGGGGACAACGACCAGCCGCACGGCCAGTTCTCCTGCCCCTGCAGTGCCCCCTTCTGGGGGGCAGCGACCCACCCCACGGCCAGTTCTCCTGCCCCTGCAGCGCCCCCTTCTGGGGGGCAGCGACCCACCCCACGGCCAGTTCTTCTGCCCCTGCAGTGCCCCCTGCTGGGGGACAACGACCGGCCACACTGTAGAACTGATAAATGAAATTGTTTTCACTTGTTCACTTTATTAATGTAACTTCTGTTCACCATTCACTACACTTGTCTACATTGTAACTTCTGTTCCATATTGTAATTCAAACCCCATTTTCAAACACTCACTCCATTTTGTAAAAGCTTCCTCCAACCTTCAGTTTTGCAAACCCGGCTGCACTCTTATCAGTTTAGTTTAGATGTGTGAATGAGGTATGTATGAATGACAGAATCAGTCTCCAGCCCCAGCCTGTCCTGATGAGATAAAGTTCAAATACCAATGGCTGAAGACCTAGATAACAGCCCTAAACAAAGTAAGAAGCATCCACCCTAAAAAGAAAAGGACAACAGAACCACAGAAGGAAGATCAAAGCCAGGTCCCAGGCTGACAGTCAGGCCTGCAATTGATGGGTGATCAATCCAAACCCAGAGGCAGTGAAGCCGCCCAACAGCGCTGCAGTGTGGCCACATCTAACACCACTTGCAGCGCTGGTTGCTGTAAGTGTGGCCACTCTGCAGCGCTGGCCCTATACAGCTGTACTAATACAGCTGTAACAACCAGCGCTGCAAAATTTTAGATGTAGACATGGCCTAAAAGCCTATAAAAAAAGAAGGGCGAGATGAGAGACTCTGGGTAACGTTCTGCTGCCAGCATGGAAGGACATCGGTGCAGGCCCGACAGAGACCCAGCTTGTCCTTGTGCCCGGCTTTCCTGGCCAGTTACTGCCACAAGCTACGAACCCAAGCTGCAAAATCAAGCCATGAACTTAAGCTATCTTCAGGACTGGTAACTATGCAGCAGCTGCAGAACATCTGATGAATATATATGTGTGTGTGTGTGTGTATTAGGTATAATGTGTGTGCATAAGAATTAAGATATTAGTTATTAGTCATAAATTGTTATCATAATAAATGTGGCATCTTTGCCTTGTCCCCTTCAATAAGATCCTGCTGGTTTTTACTGGTCTAATATAATTGGTACAACAACACGGCCAGTGCTCCTGCCCCTGCAGCGCCCCCTGCTGGGGGGCAGCGACCCGTCGCACGGCCAGTTCTCCTGCCCCTGCAGCGCCCCCTTCTGGGGGGCAGCGACCCACCCCACGGCCAGTTCTTCTGCCCCTGCAGTGCCCCCTGCTGGGGGGCAGCGACCCGTCGCACGGCCAGTTCTCCTGCCCCTGCAGCGCCCCCCGCTGGGGGGCAGCGACCCGCCGCACGGCCAGTTCTCCTGCCCCTGCAGCGCCCCCCGCTGGGGGGCAGTGACCCGCCGCACGGCCAGTGCTCCTGCCCCTGCAGCGCCCCCCACTGGGGGGCAGCGACCCGCCGCATGGCCAGTTCTCCTGCCCCTGCAGCGCCCCCTGCTAGGGGACAACGACCCGCCGCACGGCCAGTTCTCCTGCCCCTGCAGCGCCCCCTGCTGGGGGGCAGCGACCGGCCACACGGCCAGTTCTCCTGCCCCTGCAGCGCCCCCTGCTGGGGGACAGCAACCCACCGCACAGCCAGTTCTGTCCCCACAGTGCCCCCTCCTGGGGGACAGCGACCCGCCTGCACGGCCAGTTCTCCTGCCCCTGCAGCACCCCCTGCTGGGGGACAGCAACCCGCCGCATGGCCAGTTCTGCCCCCACAGTGCCCCCTGCTGGGGGACAGTGACCCGCCTGCACGGCCAGTTCTCCTGCCCCTGCAGCGCCCCCTGCTGGGGGGCAGCGACCTGCTGCACGGCCAGTTCTCCTGCCCCTGCAGCGCCCCCTGCTGGGGGACAGCAACCCGCCGCATGGCCAGTTCTCCTGCCCCTGCAGCGCCCCCTCCTGGGGGACAGCGACCCGCCTGCACGGCCAGTTCTCCAGCCTCTGCAACGCCACCTGCTGGGGGCACTGACCTGCCCACTTGGCCAGTTCTCCTGCCCACCACTGGGCAGCCCCCCACCTGCCTGGCTAGTTCTCCTGCCCCCTGCAGCACCCCCTGCTGGGGGGCACCCACCCGCCCGCATGGCCAGTTCTCCTGCCCCCACAGCGCTGCCTGCTGGGGGGCAGCTCCCACCCACCTGCACAGCCAGTTCTCCTGCCCCCACAAGGCTCCCTGCTGGGGGGCACTGACCTGCCCCACTCCTCATACTACCAGTACCTACCTGCCTTGCCAGTGCCCCACCCCGCTCTCCCATCACCAGCCTGTGGGGTGAAGTCATAGTTGGAGTGGGGCAGGCTGCCATGGGACCGGGATCTTGCAGAGACCCTGACACGGTGCTGTGCTGTTGTTGCAGGCCCGATGGTGCCCCCCGACGCTTGCCCCCTGGGTGGGGGCGCCCCACGGCTGCGGCAGCTGGAGGAGGTGATCGGGGGCTGCGTCCGCTCGGCCAGCGAGCTTCAGCGGCACCTGGCCCAGCTGGTTGCTGAGGTGAAGGAGTGTCTGGGCAGCCCGGAGGCTGAGGAGAGCCCAGCCCGGGCACAGGCTGAGAGCGCCAGCCAGACGGCACAGCCATGAACCCTCGGTCGTCCACCCAGCGCCCGCTGGGCTCACAGCGTCCCCGACACCCACATCACAGCAACGGGGCTGGGGTCCCCGGGAATGGACGGGGACACCCACGTCACAGCAACGGGGCTGGGGTCCCCGAGGATGGATGGGGACACCCACATCACAGCAACGGGGCTGGGGTCCCCGGGGACGGATGGGGACACCCACGTCACAGCAATAGCTTCGCTTCTGCAGGGTGTGACCACAAATCCGGGAGGCCGGGATGCTGCGCGGAAATGGAGTCACAGGCCCCGTCTCCCCTAAGGGGCTAAGGGCCGTGTCGAACCGCTGTGGCCACCGTGGGCAGGGTGTCAGATGGGGGAGGCCGGCTGGGTACAGGGGCTGACAGCTGGGCGCCCACAGGGGGTCTCTTTGCCTGCTCTGCTGGCTGTGCCGCTGGGAGACCCTGGGTAGTGAGCTCGGCGGGGACGGTGGGGGTGGGGGGCGTCCATGGGGGGCTGTTATTTGGCATGTTGGGAGGGGGCTGCGCGGCGTGTGATCAGCTCCCAGCGTGGTGCCAGCTGCAGCGCGTGGATAAGGAATAAAATGCTTGTCCTGCACCCTGTGTCCTGCTGCCAGTCGGTGGCCGCGTGTCCTTATCCCCGGTGGCTCCAGCCCCTGTGGGGGGTGCAGGGACGGGTCCGATTCTTCTCCCCACGGTCATTTGTCCTGGGCTTCACCCCCACCCATGTCCCCCGATTCCCCACTGGGCCCCATCCCGGGGGGGCCCCTGCCATGGTGGGCAGATTTCGAGCTGTGCTGAAGCCCAGGCTGGGTCTGCCTGGCCCAGAGCCCCCCGGCAGCACCGGGCCCCTCCACCTGCTAGGGAAGGAGGTGCTGGGCAGAGCAGAGCCGGGTACACCAGGTGCAGGCTGGGCATGACCAAGCAGTTGCTGAGAGCTGTAGCCAACATGTACGGGGCAGTGGTGCCCGGGCAGCCAGAGTGTGCTTACCCTGCAGCACAGGAGGGCGGAAATGCCACATGCCCCACGGAGACGGGGGTGTCTCTGGTTACCCACGTTTCCCCTGGACTGTGGGGGTCCCATGCCAGGCTGATTGCACCAGGCCGCAGGGGACATCCCGTCTGCTCCCCGGGGACTAGGGGGAGCTCCCTGAATGCTCCTCTTTGCATCCCCCCTTTGCACCCTGCCCTGGGCAGTGCCACCTGTGGGAGCCCTCAGGGAGGGATGAACCCTGTGCCCACCGGTGGGGGGGGAACTTGCTGCCCCATACCTGGCTGGGATGGGGGCCGACAGTCAGGGGGCATGGACACAGCAGGCCGGGGGGGGGTGTCTCAGTGGGGTCGCCCTGGAGGTTGTGCCCCAGGGGTTGCGTGGACATGGAGCCAGCTGAGGGCAGAACTGCAGCGGGTGCAGGGTCTTCCCGGGTGTCAGATCCAGCCAGCCAGCCTGACCCTACCTCCCAGCGCTGGGCGAGGGGTCCCCGTGTGCAGAGCCCACCCCCCGCCCCAGAGGGGTCACGAACCAGTGCAGAGCGAGGGGTCCCCGTGTGCCCAGCCCCCCCCGCCCCAGAGGAGTCACGTCCCAGAGCCAGGCGAGGGGTCCCTGTATGCCCAGTCCCCCCCCGCCCCAGAGGGGCCGCGTCCCAGTGCCTGGCGAGGGGTCCCCGTGTGTCCAGCCCCCTCCAGAGGTGCCCCCTCTGCACCGGGCGAGGGGTCCCCATGTGTCCAGCCCCCTCTAGAGGTGCCCCCTCTGCACCGGGCGAGGGGTCCCCATGTGCCCAGCCCCCCCCGCCCCAGAGGGGCCACGTCCCAGCGCCGGGCGAGGGGTCCCCGTGTGTCCAGCCCCCTCCAGAGGCACCCCCTCTGCACCGGGCGAGGGGTCTCCGTGTATCCAGCCCCCTCTGCACCGGGCGAGAGGTCCCCATGTGCCCAGCCCCCCCCCCCCCCCGCCCCAGAGGGGCCGCGTCCCAGCGCCTGGCGAGGGGTCCCCGTGTGTCCAGCCCCCTCCAGAGGTATCCCCTCTGCACCGGGCTAGGGGTCCCCGTGTGCCCAGGCCCCCCAGAGGTGCCCCGCCTCACAGGGAGCGGACACAGCCCTGCCCGGAGGCTCAGCTGCCGGTCACACACCGCGGGGGGGGCAGCTGGGAGGGGGTTTTAGCCGTGGCTGCTGCTGGGCGTGGGGGCTGCGCAGGGCCGGGGAGGTCACTGCCGATGGCTCCGAGGTGCCCCCCCACGGGTCCGGGCGGGGCTGCGCAGAGCAGCGGGGGGTAAGTGCCGATGGCTCCGAGGTGCCCCCCCCCGGGTCCGGGCGGGGCTGGTGGGGGCTGCGCAGAGCAGCGGGGGGTAAGTGCCGATGGCTCCGAGGTGCCCCCCCCGGGTCCGGGCGGGGCTGCGCAGAGCAGCGGGGGGTAAGTGCCGATGGCTCCGAGGTGCCCCCCCCCCCGGGTCCGGGCGGGGCTGCGCAGAGCAGCGGGGGGTAAGTGCCGATGGCTCCGAGGTGCCCCCCCCGGGTCCGGGCGGGGCTGCGCAGAGCAGCGGGGGGTAAGTGCCGATGGCTCCGAGGTGCCCCCCCCGGGTCCGGGCGGGGCTGCGCAGAGCAGCGGGGGGTAAGTGCCGATGGCTCCGAGGTGCCCCCCCCCCGGGTCCGGGCGGGGCTGGTGGGGGCTGCGCAGAGCAGCGGGGGGTAAGTGCCGATGGCTCCGAGGTGCCCCCCCCGGGTCCGGGCGGGGCTGGTGGGGGCTGCGCAGAGCAGCGGGGGGTAAGTGCCGATGGCTCCGAGGTGCCCCCCCCCGGGTCCGGGCGGGGCTGGTGGGGGCTGCGCAGAGCAGCGGGGGGTAAGTGCCGATGGCTCCGAGGTGCCCCCCCCCGGGTCCGGGCGGGGCTGGTGGGGGCTGCGCAGAGCAGCGGGGGGGTAAGTGCCGATGGCTCCGAGGTGCCCCCCCCGGGTCCGGGCGGGGCTGCGCAGAGCAGCGGGGGGTAAGTGCCGATGGCTCCGAGTTGCCCCCCCCGGGTCCGGGCGGGGCTGCGCAGAGCAGCGGGGGGTAAGTGCCGATGGCTCCGAGGTGCCCCCCCCGGGTCCGGGCGGGGCTGGTGGGGGCTGCGCAGAGCAGCGGGGGGTAAGTGCCGATGGCTCCGAGGTGCCCCCCCCCGGGTCCGGGCGGGGCTGGTGGGGCTGCGCAGAGCAGCGGGGGGGTAAGTGCCGATGGCTCCGAGGTGCCCCCCCCCCCGGGTCCGGGCGGGGCTGCGCAGAGCAGCGGGGGGTAAGTGCCGATGGCTCCGAGGTGCCCCCCCCCGGGTCCGGGCGGGGCTGGTGGGGGCTGCGCAGAGCAGCGGGGGGTAAGTGCCGATGGCTCCGAGGTGCCCCCCCCGGGTCCGGGCGGGGCTGCGCAGTGCAGCGGGGGGTAAGTGCCGATGGCTCCGAGGTGCCCCCCCCGGGTCCGGGCGGGGCTGCGCAGAGCAGCGGGGGGTAAGTGCCGATGGCTCCGAGGTGCCCCCCCCGGGTCCGGGCGGGGCTGCGCAGAGCAGCGGGGGGTAAGTGCCGATGGCTCCGAGGTGCCCCCCCCCGGGTCCGGGGGGGGCTGCGCAGAGCCGCGGGGGGTAAGTGCCGATGGCTCCGAGGTGCCCCCCCCGGGTCCGGGCGGGGCTGGTGGGGCTGCGCAGAGCAGCGGGGGGTAAGTGCCGATGGCTCCGAGGTGCCCCCCCCCGGGTCCGGGCGGGGCTGGTGGGGGCTGCGCAGAGCAGCGGGGGGTAAGTGCCGATGGCTCCGAGGTGCCCCCCCCCGGGGCCGGGCGGGGCTGGTGGGGGCTGCGCAGAGCAGCGGGGGGTAAGTGCCGATGGCTCCGAGGTGCCCCCCCCGGGTCCGGGCGGGGCTGCGCAGAGCAGCGGGGGGTAAGTGCCGATGGCTCCGAGTTGCCCCCCCCGGGTCCGGGCGGGGCTGCGCAGAGCAGCGGGGGGTAAGTGCCGATGGCTCCGAGGTGCCCCCCCCGGGTCCGGGCGGGGCTGCGCAGAGCAGCGGGGGGTAAGTGCCGATGGCTCCGAGGTGCCCCCCCCGGGTCCGGGCGGGGCTGCGCAGAGCAGCGGGGGGTAAGTGCCGATGGCTCCGAGGTGCCCCCCCCGGGTCCGGGCGGGGCTGCGCAGAGCAGCGGGGGGTAAGTGCCGATGGCTCCGAGGTGCCCCCCCGGGTCCGGGCGGGGCTGCGCAGAGCAGCGGGGGGTAAGTGCCGATGGCTCCGAGGTGCCCCCCCCGGGTCCGGGCGGGGCTGCGCAGAGCAGCGGGGGGTAAGTGCCGATGGCTCCGAGGTGCCCCCCCCCCGGGTCCGGGCGGGGCTGCGCAGAGCAGCGGGGGTAAGTGCCGATGGCTCCGAGGTGCCCCCCCCCGGGTCCGGGCGGGGCTGCGCAGAGCAGCGGGGGGTAAGTGCCGATGGCTCCGAGGTGCCCCCCCCCGGGTCCGGGCGGGGCTGCGCAGAGCAGCGGGGGGTAAGTGCCGATGGCTCCGAGGTGCCCCCCCCGGGTCCGGGCGGGGCTGCGCAGGAGCAGCGGGGGGTAAGTGCCGATGGCTCCGAGGTGCCCCCCCCCGGGTCCGGGCGGGGCTGCGCAGAGCAGCGGGGGGTACCG
>NW_022060006.1:0-25353 GCF_007399415.2 Gopherus evgoodei | reverse complement strand
GGCTTATCCGGGGAACTTCTGAGGCGCAAGTCCTCAGGCACATCCGCATGGTCACGAACCTGTTCGTAAGCCTAGACCTACTGATCAATGTGGAGAAATCAACGCTAATCCCCACACAGCGGATAGAGTTTATCGGCGCCACCCTGGACTCCACCCTTGCCACAGCCTCTCTGCCTCCCTCACGGTTCCAAACTTTGGCAGCCATCATACGGAGACTGCAAGCAGCGCCCCTAACTCGGAGCGCACCTGCCTTACCCTCCTGGGCCACATGGCAGCCTGCACGTTTGTAACAAACTATGCAAGGCTCCGCCTAAGACCCCTCCAGTCCTGGATCAACGCCCAATACCGTCCGGCCAGAGATCCAATTGACATGATTGTCACAATTCCGCAAGGCGTCTTGGACTCCCTTCAGTGGTGGCTGGACCCTGCCGTGGTGTGTGCGAGGCTCCCGTTCCATCCACCCCAACCCTCGGTGTCCCTGACAACAGACGCCTCCTCCCTGGGTTGGGGGGCTCACCTCGGGCTCCTGCAAACACAAGGCCTGTGGTCACCTCGCAAACTAGCCCTCCACATCAATGTCCGGGAGTTGAGAGCAGTCCGCCTTGCTTGTCAAGCGTTCCATCACCATCTGCAGGGCCGTTGTGTCTCCGTGCTCACCGACAACACGACGACCATGTATTATATAAACAAGCAGGGCGGCACGAGATCCTCCCCCATGTGTCAAGAGACCTTACGACTTTGGGACTTCTGTATAGCCCATTCCATTCACCTCATCGCGGCCTTTCTCCCGGGGGTGCGGAACACGCTGGCGGATCATCTCAGCAGGTCCCTTCGCCCGGATATTGCTCTTTCGCTCTTCCGGAGGTGGGGGTTTCCCCCAATGGACCTCTTCGCATCCCGCGGGAACAGGAAATGCCAGATGTTCTGCTCCTTCCAAGGCCTCTCACTGGGTTCAGTGGCGGACGCCTTCCTTGTTCCATGGACGATGCACCTGCTATATGCCTTTCCACCATTTCTGCTCGTCCAAAAGGTCCTATTGAAGGTGCGCAGGGACAGGGCCCGCTTGATCATGATAGCTCCAGCGTGGCCTCGGCAGCACTGGTACTCCATGCTGCTGGACCTTTCCATAGCCGACCCTGTCCCGCTGCCCCTTCATGTGGACCTGATCACTCAGAACCACGGCAAGCTCCGTCACCCGGACCTCCAATCGCTCCACCTCACGGCGTGGCTCCTGAGTGGCTGACCCGGTCTGAGCTCCGTTGCTCTACCCCAGTGTGGCAGGTGCTCCTGGGCAGCAGGAAGCCTTCCACCAGAGCGACGTATTCGGCCAAATGGAAACGCTTCACCTGCTGGTGTGCGGAACGGAGTTTCGTTCCCACCGAGGTCGCCATTGCTCAGATCTTGGACTACATATGGTCTCTCAAGCAACAGGGCCTGGTGATTTCATCTCTCCGGGTTCCCCTGGCAGCCATCTCCACCTTTCACCCAGGCGGGGATGGCCACTCAGTGTTCTCTCACCCCATGGTGACTAGATTCCTTAAGGGCTTGGAGCGTCTCTACCCCCAGGTTCGCCCCCCTGCCCCTACCTAGGACCGTAACCTGGTTCTGACCCGGCTCATGTCCCCTCCATTTGAACCTTTAGCGACTTGCTCCCTTCTCTACCTCTCATGGAAAACCGCTTTCCTGGTGGCCATCACGTCAGCGAGAAGGGTCTCGGAGCTTCGAGCCCTCATGGCAGATCCCCCGTATACCGTGTTCCATAGAGACAAGGTGCAGCTGAGACCACACCCAGCCTTCCTCCCCAAGGTGGTATCGGGTTTCCATGTTAACCAGGAGATCTTCCTACCTGTCTTCTTCCCAAAACCCCATTCGTCTCGCAGGGAGCAGCAGCTACACTCGCTGGACATCCGTAGAGCGCTCGCCCTTTACACAGAACGAACTAAGCCATTCCGCAAAACCCCCCAAATCTTTGTTGCGGTGGCGGAACGTGTCAAAGGGTTACCCGTCTCCTCCCAGAGGATTTCCTCATGGGTAACGTCCTGCATCCGCCCCTGTTATTAACTGGCGCACGCCCCCCCGGGCCACGTGACTGCGCACTCCACCAGGGCTCAAGCCTCATCGGCTGCTTTTCTGGCTCACATGCCCGTTCAGGAAATATGCCGGGTAGCAACCTGGTCTTCTGTCCACACCTTCGCTTCCCATTATGCCCTGGTCCAGGAATCTAGGGAGGACGCAGCCTTCGGCTCCGCCGTGTTGCACTCTGCGACATCTCTCTCCGACCCCACCACCTAGGTAAGGCTTGGGAATCACCTAACTGGAATGGATATGAGCAATCACTCGAAGAAGAAAAGACGGTTACTCACCTTTGTAACTGTTGTTCTTCGAGATGTGTTGCTCATATCCATTCCACACCCGCCCTCCTTCCCCACTGTCGGAGTAGCCGGCAAGAAGGAACTGAGGAGCGGATGGGCTGGCAGGGGTACATATCAGGCGCTATAGCGGCGCCACTCCAGGGGGCAACCTGCCGACCCACCGGAGTTACTAGGGTAAAAATCTTCTGACGAACGTGAACGCGCGGCGCGCACACCTACCTGGAATGGATATGAGCAACACATCTCAAAGAACAACAGTTACAGAGGTGAGTAACCGTCTTTTCTCCTGGCCCGGGGAGGGGGCAGGGGCTGGGAGCCAGGACTCCTGGGTTCTCCTGGCCCGGGGAGGGGGCAGGGGCTGGGAGCCAGGACTCCTGGGTTCTCCTGGCTCTGGGAGGGGAAGAGGTGAGAAGAAAGAATCATGGGAAATCTTACCCACACCCTTCCCCCTCTGCCTCATTGGGCCAGGGACTAGATGGGTCCCTGTTGGTCCAGCCCTGGGCCACTGCCCCCAGCTCTGCCGGTGCCCCTCACTCCCCACCCACAGCCCCTGCTAGCCCAGTCCTGCCCCCCACCGAGCTCTGCCGGTGCCCCTCACTCCCGACCTGCAGCCCCTGCCAGCCCAGTCCTGCCCCCCCCAGCTCTGCCAGTGCCCCTCACTCCCGACCTGCAGCCCCTGCCAGCCCACCCCTGCCCCCCCCAGCTCTGCCGGTGCCCCTCACTCCCGACCCGTAGCCCCTGCTAGCCCAGTCCTGCCCCCCCCAGCTCTGCCGGTGCCCCTCACTCCCGACCTGCAGCCCCTGCCAGCCCAGCCCTGCCCCCCCAGCTCTGCTGGTGCCCCTCACTCCTGACCCACAGCCCCTGCCAGCCCAGCCCTGCCCCCCCCCAGCTCTGCTGCTGCTCCTCACTCCTGACCCACAGCCCCTGCTAGCCCAGCCCTGCCGGTGCCCCTCACTCCCGACCTGCAGCCCCTGCTAGCCCAGCCCTGCCCACCCCCAGCTCTGCCGGTGCCCCTCACTCCTGACCCGCAGCCCCTGCCAGCCCAGCCCTGCCCCCCCAGCTCTGCCGGTGCCGCTCACTCCCGACCCGCAGCCCCTGCTAGCCCAGCCCTGCCCCCCCAGCTCTGCCGGTGCCCCTCACTCCTGACCTGCAGCCCCCGCCAGCCCAGCCCTGCCCCCCCAGCTCTGCCGGTGCCCCTCACTCCCGACTCGCAGCCCCTGCCAGCCCAGCCCTGCCCCCCAGCTCTGCCGGTGCCCCTCACTCCCAACCCGCAGCCCCTGCCCACCCAGCCCTGGGCCCCCCAGCCCTGCTGGTGCCCTTCACTCCAGACCTGCAGCCCCTGCCAGCCCAGCCCTGGGCTTTGTCCCTCCTTGCACACCCGGCCCCTCCACCTGCCCCCCCCCGCAGTCCTGCTGCCAAATTGTGCTGAGAGAGGAGAGGCCTCTGCCCAGTGGGAGCCGATTAGGCCCCGTGCCGGAGCCCAGGATGTGGCCGTGGGACAAAGGGTTCAGGGGCTGCGGGTCGGGAGTGAGGGGCACCGGCTGAGCTGGGGGGTGTCCTCACTGTGGGTCATGGTTGCGGGGGGAGGCGCCAAGCTCGCGCTCCAGGGGGAGAGGCACTGGGCTCGGGGTCTGGGGGGGGCGCCTGGCTCCAGGGGGAGAGGCACTGGGCTCGGGGTCTGGGGGGGGGCGCCGGGCTCCAGGGGGAGAGGCACCGGGCTCAGGGTCCGGGGGGGGGGCGCCGGGCTCCAGAGGGAGAGGCACTAGGCTTGGGGTCCAGGGGAGGAGGTGCCGGGCTCCAGGGGGAGAGGCACCGGGCTCGGGGGGGGGGCGCCGGGCTCCAGGGGGAGAGGCACCGGGCTCAGGGTCCGGGGGGGGGGCGCCGGGCTCCAGAGGGAGAGGCACTAGGCTTGGGGTCCAGGGGAGGAGGTGCCGGGCTCCAGGGGGAGAGGCACCGGGCTCGGGGGGGGGCCGCCGGGCTCCAGGGGGAGAGGCACCGGGCTCAGGGTCCGGGGGGGGGAGGCGCCGGGCTCCAGGGGAGAGGCACCGGGTTCGGGGTCCGGGGGAGGAGGCGCCGGACTCCAGGGGGAGAGGCACCGGGCTCGGGGGGGGGGGCGCCGGGCTCCAGGGGGAGAGGCACCGGGCTCGGGGTCCGGGGGAGGAGGCGCCGGACTCCAGGGGGAGAGGCGCCGGGCTCCAGGGGGAGAGGCACCGGGCTCGGGGTCCGGGGGAGGAGGCGCCAGACTCCAGGGGGAGAGGCACCGGGCTCGGGGGGGGGGGGCGCCGGGCTCCAGGGGGAGAGGCACCGGGCTCGGGGGGGGGCGCCGGGCTCCAGGGGGAGAGGCACTGGGCTCGGGGTCCGGGGAGAGGCACCGGGCTCGGGGGGGGGGCGCCGGGCTCCAGGGGGAGAGGCACTGGGCTCGGGGTCCGGGGGGAGGCGCCGGGCTCCAGGGGGAGAGGCACTGGGCTCGGGGTCCGGGGGGGGGCGCCGGGCTCGGGGGGGGGGGGGGGGGCGCCGGGCTCCAGGGGGAGAGGCACCGGGCTCGGAGGGTGGGGGGGGCGCCGGGCTCCAGGGGGAGAGGCACCGGGTTCGGGGTCCGGGGGGAGGCGCCGGGCTCCAGGGGGAGAGGCACCGGGTTCGGGGTGGGGGGGGCGCCGGGCTCCAGGGGGAGAGGCACCGGGTTCGGGGTCCGGGGGGAGGCGCCGGGCTCCAGGGGGAGAGGCACCGGGCTCGGAGGGGGGGGGGGGCGCCGGGCTCGGGGGGGGGCGCCGGGCTCCAGGGGGAGAGGCACCGGGTTCGGGGGGGGGCGCCGGGCTCCAGGGGGAGAGGCACCGGGCTCGGAGGGGGGGGGGGGCGCCGGGCTCCAGGGGGAGAGGCACCGGGCTCGGAGGGAGGGGGGCGCCGGGCTCCAGGGGGAGAGGCACCGGGCTCGGGGGGGGCGCCGGGCTCCAGGGGGAGAGGCACCGGGCTCGGAGGGAGGGGGGCGCCGGGCTCCAGGGGGAGAGGCACCGGGATCGGGGTCCGGGGGGAGGCGCCAGACTCCAGGGGGAGAGGCACCGGGCTCGGGGGGGGCGCCGGGCTCCAGGGGAGAGGCACTGGGCTCGGGGTCCGGGGAGAGGCACCGGGCTCGAGGGGGGGCGCCGGGCTCCAGGGGGAGAGGCACCGGGCTCGGAGGGGGGGGGGGGGGGCCGGGCTCCAGGGGGAGAGGCACCGGGCTCGGAGGGAGGGGGGCGCCGGGCTCCAGGGGGAGAGGCACCGGGTTCGGGGTCCGGGGGGAGGCGCCAGACTCCAGGGGGAGAGGCACCGGGCTCGGAGGGGGGGGGGGGGGGGGCCGGGCTCCAGGGGGAGAGGCACCGGGCTCGGAGGGAGGGGGGCGCCGGGCTCCAGGGGGAGAGGCACCGGGCTCGGGGGGGAGCGCCGGGCTCCAGGGGGAGAGGCACCGGGCTCGGGGGGGGCGCCGGGCTCCAGGGGGAGAGGCACCGGGCTCGGGGGGGGCGCCGGGCTCCAGGGGGAGAGGCACTGGGCTCGGGGTCCGGGGAGAGGCACCGGGCTCGGGGTCCGGGGGGAGGCGCCAGACTCCAGGGGGAGAGGCACCGGGCTCGGAGGGGGGGGGCGCCGGGCTCCAGGGGGAGAGGCACCGGGCTCGGAGGGAGGGGGGCGCCGGGCTCCAGGGGGAGAGGCACCGGGCTCGGAGGGAGGGGGGCGCCGGGCTCCAGGGGGAGAGGCACCGGGCTCGGGGGGGGGCGCCGGGCTCCAGGGGGAGAGGCACCGGGCTCGGGGGCCGAGGGGAGGCGCCGGGGGGGAGGCTGCGTCCCCTCTGACCTTGCAGCAGCTGTTCGTCAATACTCCATCGATTCTCCCAGTCTCCCGCCACCAGGCCACGCTGCCACCACGCACCCCTCCCCCACTGCCTCGCACTCGCCAGCCTGAGCCCCCCAGCGCAGCCCAGCCCTACACCCAGCTTCTTCCCTGGCACCCCATGCAGGGCCCCATATCTCCCCCTGCCCTGTGTGCCACCCCTATCCCCTGGCGCCTCCAGCAGGGGCCCATATCTCCCCCTGCCCTGTGTGCCACCCCTATCCCCTGGCGCCCCCAGCAGCCCCCCATATCTCCCCCTGCCCTGTATGCCACCCCTCTCCCCTGGTGCCTCCAGCAGGGGCCCATATCTCCCCCTGCCCTGTGTGCCACCCCTCTCCCCTGGTGCCCCCAGCAGCCCCCCATATCTCCCCTTGCCCTGCGTGCCACCCCTCTCCTCTGGCGCCCCCAGCAGCCCCTCATATCTCCCCCTGCCCTGCGTGCCACCCCTCTCCCCTGGCACCCCCAGCAGGGCCCCATATCTCCCCTTGCCTTGCATGCCACCCCTCTCCCCTGGCGCCCCCATTTCTCCCCCTGCCCTGTGTGCGCCACCACTCACTCCTGGTACCCCCAGCAGCCTCCCATATCTCCCCTTGCCCTATGTGCCACCCCTCTCCCCTGGCACCCCAGCAGCCCCCCATATCTCTCCCTGCCCTGTGTGCCACCCCTCTCCCCTGGCAACCCCATATCTCCCCCTGCCCTGTTTGCCACCACTCTCCCCTGGTATCCCCAGCAGCCTCCCATATCTCCCCTTTCCCTGCGTGCCACCCCTCTCCTCTGGTGCCCCCATATGTCCCCCTGCCCTGTGTGCCACCCCTCTGCCCTGACAACCCCATATCTCCCATATCTCCCCCTGCCCTGTGTGCCACCCCTCTGCCCTGACAACCCCATATCTCCCATATCTCCCCCTGCCCTGTGTGCCACCCCTCTCCCCTGGTGCCCCAGCAGCGCCCCCTGCCCTGGGTGGCAGCTCTAACCCCCGTCTGCCCCCAGGCATTGGCTGACAAGCGCCTACACGCAGTTCGCGGTGCCCTACTTCATCTACGACATCTACGCCATGTTCCTGTGCCACTGGCACAAGTACCGGGTGAAGGGGCACGAGGGCGCAGGGCCCCGCTCGCTACGCACCGTCACCTGCGCCTTCCTGCACAAGGAGTTCCTCATGGTACTGCACCACCTCTGCATGGTGCTGGTGTGCTTCCCCGTCTCCGTGGTGAGTGGGGCCCCCCGATCCCCGCAGGGAGCTGCACCACCTCTGCATGGTGCTGGTGTGCTTCCCCGTCTCCGTGGTGAGTGGGGCCCCCCGATCCCCGCAGGGAGCTGCACCACCTCTGCATGGTGCTGGTGTGCTTCCCCGTCTCTGTGGTGAGTGGGGCCCCCCAATCCCCGCAGGGAGCTGCACCACCTCTGCATGGTGCTGGTGTGCTTCCCCGTCTCTGTGGTGAGTGGGGCCCCCCAATCCCCGCAGGGCCCCCCGATCCCCGCAGGGAGCTGCACCACCTCTGCATGGTGCTGGTGTGCTTCCTGGTCTCCATGGTGAGTGGGGCCCCCTGATCCCCGCAGGGCCCCTGATCCCCGCAGGGAGCTGCACCACCTCTGCATGGTGCTGGTGTGCTTCCCCGTCTCCGTGGTGAGTGGGGCCCTCCGATCCCCGCAGGGAGCTGCACCACCTCTGCATGGTGCTGGTGTGCTTCCCAGTCTCCATGGTGAGTGGGGCCCCCTGATCCCCGCAGGGCCCCCCGATCCCCGCAGGGAGCTGCACCACCTCTGCATGGTGCTGGTGTGCTTCCCCGTCTCCGTGGTGAGTGGGGCCCCCCGATCCCCGCAGGGAGCTGCACCACCTCTGCATGGTGCTGGTGTGCTTCCCGGTCTCCATGGTGAGTGGGGCCCCCCGATCCCCATGGGGGTGTGTGCAGAGGGAAGGGGTGGACC
Source organism: Gopherus evgoodei (assembly GCF_007399415.2). Lineage (NCBI taxonomy): Eukaryota > Metazoa > Chordata > Testudines > Testudinidae > Gopherus > Gopherus evgoodei. Next base: position 17,194 of record NW_022060006.1, on the reverse strand, counting down.
GAGCCGCAGGATGGAAGTGGGGGGTTGGGGGGGTAAGTGCCCACGCGCTTCCTGTCACCCCCCCTTTCTCCCCAGCTGTGGCGCCAGGGGAAGGGCGATTTCTTCCTGGGCTGCATGCTGATGGCCGAGCTGAGCACCCCCTTCGTCTGCCTGGGCAAGGTGCTCATCCTGGTGAGTACCCGCCGGGGGGGCGGGGAGGCTGGACGCCTGGGTTCCGTTCCCGGCTGGGGGCAGGGGGTGCCCAGACGCCTGGGTTCCGTTCCTGGCCGGGGGTGCCCGGACGCCTGGGTTCCGTTCCTAGGCAGGGCTGCCTGGACGCCTGGGTTCCGTTCCCAGCTGGGGGCAGGGGGCGCCCGGATGCCTGGGTTCCGTTCCAAGGCAGGGGTGCCCGGACATCTAGGTTCCGTTCTCAGCTGGGGGAAGGGGGCACCCAGACGCCTGGGTTCCGTTCCTGGCCGGGGGTGCCCGGACGCCTGGGTTCCGTTCCCAGGCAGGGCTGCCTGGATGTCTGGGTTCCGTTCCCAGCCGGGGGCAGGGGTGCCCGGACATCTGGGTTCCGTTCCCAGCTGGGGGCAGGGGGCGCCCAGATGCCTGGGTTTCGTTCCTGGCCGGGGGTGCCCGGATGCCTGGGTTCTGTTCCCGGCTGGGGGCAGGGGAACCCGGACGCCTGGGTTCCGTTCCTGGCCGGGGGTGCCCGGATGCCTGGGTTCTTCTTCGAGTGATTGCTCATATCCATTCCAGTTAGGTGTGTGCGCCGCGCGTGCACATTCGTCGGAAAACTTTTACCCTAGCAACTCAGTGGGCCGGCAGGTCGCCCCCTAGAGTGGCGCCATCATGGCGCTTGATATATACCCCTGCCGGCCCACCCGCTCCTCAGTTCCTTCTTACCGCCGTGTCGGTCGTTGGAACAGTGGAGCGCGGCTTAGCTGACCTCCACTTCGCTAGCTACTCGTAGTTCTCGTATATAGTTACGCAGTTATAATCCTTTTATATATATATTTGTATAGTTATACGTTTTTTCTTTGCTAACATAGTTAGTTTAGTAATTGTTAGCGGGGTTCAGGAAGTAGCCCCTTCCATGAACCCGGTGCCGGAGCCCATGCACGGCTCACCGGGTTTTAACATGGGCTCAGCCTGCCAGAAGCCGATGCCGAAGGGAGATCCACACGACTCCTGTTTGAAGTGCCTCAGGGAATCACACTTGACAGCTAAGTGCCCCATTTGCAAGGCTTTTAAGCCGAGAACAAAAAGGAGCGGGACTTTCACTTACCCCTCCACCTTTGGCGCCGAGCGATGATCAAGCGGCTGGCAGAAGCGCCTCCTCGGCACCGGACCCCGCCGGTACTGCCAAGGCCTTTCGTCACCGGCCGTCGCCGGCACTGAAGTCGACTCAGCACCGCTCCCTTCCTCTGAGGTCGAGAAAGCCTACGATTCCTCCTGGTGCCTGACGGCTCCCCGGCGCGCGCCGTGGTTGAGCCCCCTGCTCCTGCTGCTTCCATGCCACCTGCATCGCAGCCAGAGAGCTCGTCTAAGTCGGATTGCCCGGCACCGACACCTGCAGAGGCACCGATGACATCGGCACCGTCGATTCCAGTCCCCCAGGGCCATTGAATCCGGTGCCTGACAGCTCCCCGGCACGCGCCGTGGTAGAGCTTACTGCTCCTGCTGCTTCCGTGCCAACTGCACCGCAGCCAGAGAGCTCGTCTAAGTCGGATCGCCCGGCACCGACACCTGCTGAGGCACCGACGACGTCGTCACCGTCGATCCCGGTCCCACAAGGGCCATAGAATCCGGTGCCTGACGGCTCTCCGGCATGCGCCGTGGTTGAGCTACTGCTCCTGCTGCTTCCGTGCCAGCGGCACCGCAGCCAGAGAGCTCATCTAAGTCGGATCGCCCGGCACCGACACCTGCTGAGGCACCGACGACGTCGGCACCGTCGATCCCGGTCCCACAAGGGCCATAGAATCCGGTGCCTGACGGCTCTCCGGCATGCGCCGTGGTTGAGCTACTGCTCCTGCTGCTTCCGTGCCAGCGGCACCGCAGCCAGAGAGCTCATCTAAGTCGGATCGCCCGGCACCGACACCTGCTGCGGCACCGACGACGTCGGCACCGTCAATCCCGGTCCCACAAGGGCCGTAGAATCCGGTGCCTGACGGCTCCCCGGCACGCGCCGTGGTTGAGCTACTGCTCCTGCTGCTACCGTGCCAAACAGCACCGCAGCCAGAGAGCTCGTCTAAGTCGGATTGCCCGGCACCGACACCTCTGAGGCACCGACAACGTCGGCACCGTCGATTCCAGTCCCACAAGGGCCGTTGAATCCGGTGCCTGACGGCTCCCCGGCACGTGCAGTAGTTGAGCTTATTGCTCCTGCTGCTTCCGTGCCGACGGCACCGCAGCCAGACAGCTCATCTAACTCGGATCGCCCGGCACCGACACCTACCGAAGCTCTGACGACCTCGGTACCGTTGATCCCGGTCCCACGAGGGCCATCGAATCCGGTGCCTGACAGCTCCCCAGTATGCACTGTGGTTGAGCCTGCTGTTCCCTCCACGCCGGAGACATTACCAACGGCGAGGGATCTCATTGCCATGACAGAGTCGATGCTGCCTGACCCCGGCACCGCCGGTGCGGGTAATACAGTCTCTTCATGTGACCGTCCTCTGTCAGCACAGCAGAGCGGCACCGTTCATGATCACGGTCCCGCAGACACTCCAGGTCCTGTCGGCACGCCCGACACCACTTGCAGTCCCGGTGCTGTTTTCCTCATCGGTACTGGTCGCACTCGCTGCACCGGTCGGTATCCCATTCGCCGACCCGCTATCGGCACCGTTCCGACTCCCGGCACCGCGACAGGTACCTTGACTCCTGTAGCCTCTCCCCGAGCCTCGAGATTTCGGTCGACCTCCCGGCACCGTTCTGGTTGCGGGTCTGGATCTCGTTCCAATACCGGTACACCTCCCAGTGCCGGTCCCCGGTGCCGAGTTGGGCAAGGTCCGATAGAGTCAGAGACTCTGCCTGTGCCTTCTTTTAGTACCTCCATGGCCATCTGGACACGCATCCGTGTCATCCCACATGCACAGATCTTATGCTCAGGACCACGATTCTGATATGATGGCCAGCGGGCGCCAGCCCTGAAACCGAAAGAGGCTTGGCGAATGAACCTGCTTGGCCGCCAGGTGTACTCTGCAGAGGCCCTGCAGCTCTGGGTAGCAAAGCAACAAGCCTTGCTTAGCTGCGATAATTATAGCACCTGGGTGAAGGTAGTTTAGTTTATGGAGTTTCTCTCTCAAAACTCCCGCCAGGAGTTCACTGCCGTCTTGGAGGACGGGGGAAAAAAAGGTACCCAGAGCGTCCCTCCAGGCCTCATTGGACAGCAGACTCAGCAGCCAGGACTCTGGCCTTTGGTGTCGCCATGAGGTGCATCTCATGGCTTCAGGTTTCAAACCTCCAGCCAGAGCTGCAGTATGCCATTCAGGATTTACCCTTTGTTGGTAAAGGCCTCTTCGCGGCAAAGACAGCCCCAGGCTGCGAAGCCTGATGGACAATAGGGTCCTAATGCGCTCTCTCAGCAGGCCTTTCTGTCCCCAGCCGCCATACTCTGTGCCTAGCCAGAGACAGGACTTTGGCAAACGGCGAGGCCAAGGTGGTCGCAGACGAACGTCAGGACCCCTAAAGAGCCAAGGTCAAGGTCCCTCGCAATTACCACTGGGACCAAAGACGAACCTTCCAAGGTGCGCCTGAGGGCGGTGTACCAGTCACAGGCCAGGATCCCAATCCCGCTTTCTCCTGGCGTGGCCCCAGTTAATTTCAGATCGCTGGGTCCTGCGCACGGTGGAGCATAGGTACCACCTCTAATTTGTTCCAGCCCTGTCCCCCTTCAGTGGACGAAAGGGGCAAGGGGTTTTACTCCCGTTATGCCCTAGTCCCCCACTCGAACGCAGGTCTCAGACCTTCCTGGTCCTGCACGGACTCAACCGGTTTAGGATAAGGTTGAAGTTCTGCATGGTATCCCTGGGAACCATTATTCCATCCTTGCCTCCTGGGGGCTACTGTGCCGCCCTGGATATGAAGGACACGTACTTTCGCAACGCCATCTTCCCTCCGCACAGGAGATACCTCCGCTTTCTAGCCAACTGTCAGTACTTCTGGTTTACGGCCATAGTCGCCGCCTACCTTCGCTGATGTCGGATATGCGTTTTTCCGTATCTGGACGATTCGCTTATCCGAGGAGACTCTGAGACACAAACCACTCAGCGCGTGGGCATCGTCACGGTCTTATTCACAGGTCAAGGCCTGATGATTACTATGGAGCAATCCACTCTGGTTCCCACGCAGAGGTTGGGCTTCCTAGGGGCTATCCTGGTCTCCTACCTAGCCGGAGCCTGCTTATCACAACTGCGGTTTTAGGCGATAGCAACAATCATCTGAGGTCTGCAGGCTTTCCCAACGACCTCGGCTCGTACTTATCTCAGTCTCCTGGGTCCATGGTTGCCCGCAAGTTTGTAACCAAACATGCCAAGCTCCGCCTCCGTCCTCTCCAAGTCCGGCTCACCTCGGCGTACCACCCGGACAGGGAGCCAATGGTCATGGTAGTCACCGTTCCCTCGAGCACCTTAGGCTCCCTAGAGTGGTGGCTAACTCCCTCCCTGGTGTGGGTAGGGATGCGGTTTCATCTGCCCCAGCCCTCACTGCCCCTGACGACGGACACGTCATCTCTCTGCTCGAGTGCTCATGGTCACCTCCGAGCTTAAGGCCTTTGGTCTTCTCGGGAGCTGGCATTCCACATCAATGCCCCAAAAATGAGAGTAGTCCGCCTGGCGTGCCAGGGGTTCCAGCGGCAGCTGCGAGGCCGTTGTATCTCGGTGTTTACAGCCAACACAACGGCCGTGTGCTTCATAATTATCCAGGGAGGGACATGGTCCTCCCCCCTTTTGTCAGGAGGCCATCCATTTCCGGGACTTTTGCATGGCCCACTCGATGGAGCTGGTGACGTCCTTTCTCCCAGGCGTTCGGAAGGTCTGGCACTTTGACTCAGCAGGTCTTTACTGTCTTACAAGTGATCACTCTGCCCCATGTGAGGCGTTCTGCTTTCCAGAAGTGGAGATGTTTCCTCACATAGACCTGTTCGCTCACCGCGAGAGCAGAAAATGCCAGATGTTCTGCTCCTTCCAAGGTCTCTCCTCGGGATCGATCTTGGACGCATTCCTGATGCCGTGGAAAGGCCAACTCCATTATGCCTTCCCACTGTTCCCACTGGTTCATTAGGTCCTGCTCAAACTCCGCAGGGGCAGAGCGCGCATCATCATGATCACTCCAGAGTGGTCCAGGCAGCACTGATATACCACGTTGCTCGGCCTGTCAATAACCAACCCAATTACCCTGCCACCCCACCCAGACCTCATCACTCAGGGCAACGACAGGCTTCGTCACTCAGACCTGCAGCCTCTTCGCCTCACGGTGTGGCTGCTGCGTAACTGAGCCGGGGTGACAGGAAGCCTTCCACCTGGTCAACGTACTGGGCCAGGTGGAAGCGTTTCTTCTACAGCTGCAATACGCTCGATCTTGCTCCTGCTGATGTCTCGATCCCCTCTATTTGGCCTGCCTCTGGCCTTCAGCGGCAGGACCTGGCGGTATCATCGCTGAGGATACACTCAGCAGCCATCTCTACCTTCCAGCCAGGCTAAGGTGGATGTTCCGTGTTCTCACGCTCTATGGGTTCGAGGTCCCTCAAGGGCTTGGAGCGCTTGCACCCTCGGGTGCGCCGCCCAGCCCCGGCCTGGGACCTCAACCTAGTTTTAACCAGACTTATGTCTCCCCCAGTCGAGCCGTTCACGACTGGCCCTCTGCTATACCTGTCTTGGACGACAACTTTCCTCGTAGCTGTTACATCGGCCAGACGGGTCTCCGAGCTCAGAGCTCTTACGGGGGTTCCGCTGTACACTAGGTTTCACAAAGACAAGGTGCAGTTATGACTGCACCCGGCTTTCCTCCCTAAGGTGGTTTCGGCCTTTCATGTTACCCACAGCTCAACGCAATGGGCACAACCATTGCACTCCTTGGATATCTGTGGAGTGCTCGCATTTATATTGCGCTGACAGAACCATGTCGTAAGGTGCCCCAGCTCTGTCACGGTAGCGGGCCAAAGGGAGGGCTTGCTTGTTTTCCTCTCAGAGGATCTCATCTTGGGTGATGGCGTACATCCGCACTTGTTATGATTTGGCTCATATTTCCCCAAGCCACATCACCGTGCATTCTACCAGGACTCGGGCTTCATCTGCCGCCTTGCTGGCTCGTGTTCCTACCCACGAGCTCTGTCACGCAGCTCCATTGGTCCTCGGTCCTTACCTTTGCTTCGCAGTATGCCCTGGTTCAACAGTCAAGAGATGCTGTAGCCTCTGGCTCGGCAGTTTTCATTCTGCCACATTTCACTCCGACCCCACCACCTAGGTATGGCTTGGGATTCACCTAACTGGAATGGATATGAGCAATCACTCGAAGAAGAAAAGACGGTTACTCACCTTTGTAACTGTTGTTCTTCGAGATGTGTTGCTCACATCCATTCCACACCCGCCCTCCTTCCCCACTGTCGGAGTAGCCGGCAAGAAGGAACTGAGGAGCGGGTGGGTCGGCAGGGGTATATATCAAGCGCCATAATGGCGCCACTCTAGGGGGCGACCTGCCAGCCCACTGAGTTGCTAGGGTAAAAGTTTTCCGACGAATCTGCACGCGCGGCGCACACACCTAACTGGAATGGATATGAACAACACATCTTGAAGAACAACAGTTACAAAGGTGAGTAACCGTCTTTTCCGTTCCCAGGCAGGGCTGCCTGGACGCCTGGGTTCCGTTCCCGGCTGGGGGCAGGGGGCGCCCAGACGCCTGGGTTCCGTTCCTGGCCGGGGGTGCCCGGATGCCTGGGTTCCGTTCCCAGGCAGGGCTGCCTGGACACCTGGGTTCCGTTCCCGGCTGGGGGCAGGGGAACCCGGACGTCTGGGTTCCGTTCCCGACTGGAGGCAGGGGGCGCCCAGACGCCTGGGTTCCGTTCCTGGCCGGGGGTGCCCGGCTGCCTGGGTTCCGTTCCCGGCTGGGGGCAGGGGGCGCCCAGACGCCTGGGTTCCGTTCCTGGCCGGGGGTGCCCGGATGCCTGGGTTCCGTTCCCAGGCAGGGCTGCCTGGACACCTGGGTTCCGTTCCCGGCTGGGGGCAGGGGAACCCGGACGTCTGGGTTCCGTTCCCGACTGGAGGCAGGGGGCGCCCAGACGCCTGGGTTCCGTTCCTGGCTGGGGGTGCCCGGATGCCTGGGTTCCGTTCCCAGGCAGGGCTGCCTGGACGCCTGGGTTCCGTTCCCGGCTGGGGGCAGGGGAACCCGGACGTCTGGGTTCCGTTCCCGGCTGGGGGCAGGGGAACCCGGACACCTGGGTTCTGTTCCAAGGCAGGGCTGCCCGGACATCTGGGTTCCGTTCCCAGCTGGGGGCAGGGGAACCCGGACGTCTGGGTTCCGTTGCCGGCCGGGGGAGGGGCGGGGTGCCCGGACGCCTGGGTCCCTCACTGCTCTGTCTCCCGCAGTACAAGCGGCAGCACACCCTGCTGCACAAGGTGAACGGGCTCCTCATGCTGGTGACCTTCTTCTGCTGCCGCATCCTGCTCTTCCCCTACATGTATTGGGCCTACGGGCGCCACGCCGGGCTGCCCCTGCACCGCGTGCCCCTCGCCTTGCCGCCCGCCTGCAACCTGGGCGCCGCCCTGCTCCTGGCCCCCCAGCTCTACTGGTTCGGCCTCATCTGCCGTGGGGCCGCCCGCCTCTTCCGCCGGGCCCGGCCCAAGGACACCACCGCTGCCGCCCTGCGCAATGGGCACGGCCCCGGGGGGCGGGCACTGGACTGAGCCCCTGCCCTGCCGACGGGCACGGCCCGGGGGGGGCGGGCGCTGGACTGAGACCCCCCCCGTGCCATGGGCACTGCCCCGGGACAGGCACTGGACTGAGACCCCCCCCGTGCCATGGGCACTGCCCCTGGGTCAGGCACTGGACTGAGACTCCCCGTGCCATGGGCACTGCCCCGGGACAGGCACTGGACTGAGACTCCCCGTGCCATGGGCACTGCCCCTGGGTCAGGCACTGGACTGAGACTCCCCGTGCCATGGGCACTGCCCCGGGGCAGGCACTGGACTGAGACCCCCCGTGCCATGGGCACTGCCCCTGGGTCAGGCACTGGACTGAGACCCCCCGTGCCATGGGCACTGCCCCGGGGCAGGCACTGGACTGAGACCCCCCTGTGCCATGGGCACTGCCCTGGGGCAGGCACTGGACTGAGACCCCCCTGTGCCATGGGCACTGCCCCTGGGTCAGGCACTGGACTGAGACCCCCCGTGCCATGGGCACTGCCCCTGGAGCAGGCACCGGAGTGAGCCCCTGCCCTGCCGACAGGCACAGCCCTGGGGGGCGGATGCTGGACTGAGCCCCCACCCTGTGCAACGGGCATGGCCCCGGGGGCAGGCATTGGACTGAGACACCCCCCCCCGGTGCCATGGGCACTGCCCCAGGGGCAGGCACTGGACGGAAACCTCCAAGCCTCCCTGCTCTGCACCAAGGGCGGCTGGTGGGGGGGGGGGCTCGCTGGCCTGAGACCCTCCCGCCTGCCTGGTGCAACGGGCACAGCTGGGAGGGGTGAGCACTGCATGAGGGGCAGAGCGACAAGGCACTGGCCTCACCCCTTCCCCCGTGGTGGGCACAGGGTGATCTGACACCCCCTGCCCGCGCCCACAGCCGCAGCTTCAATCTTTTTATTTATTTATTGGGGAGCCCCCGGGAATTCTCCAGGGGCTGCAGCAGGAGGGAGTGGGGCCCCCAGTACCGCCCAGGGTGACCCCTCTGGGCAGTGCTCGGCTCAGACACCCCCCAGTCATGGGGGATGAGGTGCAAATTGGGGGGTGATTGTGCTGGGAGGCAGGGGCTTGGCCTGGAGATTGGGGGACCCCTGGGAATCTCAGGGGCTGCCCAGAGGATGGGGGGGGAGGCAGACTCCACCAGCCGACAGGGTTTGGGTGGACTTGGGGACCCCCCACGCTGCCCCCCACTGTAGCAATAACCAGGCAGCGGGTGGAGAACTGACCCCGCCCCCAACCCCTCACTGGGGCAGGATATAAATGGGGGGGGTTATAACCTGGGGGCTGCAAAGGATTAAAGGAGACTTCATCTAATGCCAGCGCCGCCGCCTCTGGGTGATTATTGCCCCCAAACCGCCCCCTCCAAACCGCCCCCCAGCCAGCACCTCTGGGTGATTATTGCCTCCAAACCGCCCCCCCAGCCAGCGCCTCTGGGTGATTATTGCCCCCAAACCGCCCCCCAGCCAGCGCCTCTGGGTGACTATTGCCTCCAAACCACCCTGCAAACCGCCCCCCAGCCAGCGCCTCTGGGCGATTATTGCCCTCAAACTGCCCCCTCCAAACTGCCCCCCAGCCAGCGCCTCTGGGTGATTACTGCCCCCAAACCGCCCCCCAACCAGCGCCTCTGGGTGACTATTGCCTCCAAACCACCCCCCAGCCAGCACCTCTGGGCGATTATTGCCCCCAAACCGCCCCCTCCAAACTGCCCCCTAGCCAGCACCTCTGGGCAATTATTGCCCCCAAACCGTCCCCTCCAAACAGCCCCCCAGCCAGCGCCTCTGGGTGATTATTGCCCCCAAACCGCCCCCTAGCCAGCGCCTCTGGGTGATTATTGCCCCCAAACCGCCCCCCAGCCAGCGCCTCTGGGTGATTATTGCCCCCAAACCGCCCCCCAGCCAGCGCCTCTGGGTGATTATTGTCTCCAAACCGCCAGCCAGCACCTCGGGGATTATTGCCTCCAAACTGCCCCCTGGCCAGCGCCTCTGGGTGATTATTGCCCCTAACCACCCCCTGGCCAGCACCTCTGGGTGATTATTGCTCCCAAACCACCCCCCAGCCAGCACCTCTGGGTGATTATTGCTCCCAAACCACCCCCCAGCCAGCACCTCTGGGTGATTATTCCCCCCCCATCCAGCACCTGCGGGTGACTGTTAACTGCACCCCCCCATGGTACCAGGCATTGGGATGCCATGATGATGCATCTTATTGGGGGGCACAGCTGAATCCCGACGTCCCACAGCCCCTAAGAGAGAACAAGGAGGGGTCACTGCAGTGCTCCACGGGAGTGGGGGGAGCCCCGGGAAGGGGACCCAGGTATCCGGGCTAGGGCCCTGCAGTGCTCTGGAGGAGTGGGGGGAGGCCCGGGAAGGGGACCCAGGCGTCCGGGGGAGCCACCTACATCGTGCTGAAGATCTGGTAGAGGAAGAAGAGCAGGGGCAGCAGGACGGATCCAAGCAGGGTGTGGTGCAGGAGTTGGGGGAGGGGATCTGCTGGGGAGCAAAAAGACCAATGTGGGGGACAGAGAGGGAGCAAACCCTCCCCCCAAGCCTCTGCCATGGGGCTGAGTGTGACCCCCATAGCCCCTCCTGAACCACTGCTGGGGCAGAGCTAGGAGGTGCAGGGGCAGGATAGTGCAGGTTGGGAGAAGGGGGTCACCGGTGGAGCGGGGGGGGGGGCAGGGGCTGTGGGTCAGGAGCAGGGGGCACCGGCAGAGCTGGGGGGGCAGGTTCTGTGGGTCGGGAGCGGGGGGAGGTAGTCTGGGGTGGGGTAGGACTGGGGGGCGCTGTCTCTGGCTGGGCTCCCAGGGGAGACGCTCTGGTACATCAAGGCCAGGACTCTACTGCTCCCCTGCAGGACGGGTTAACTTCCACCTTCTTTGGTGCTCACTAAGGGGGCTGCGCCACGGGATGACGGGGGCTGGTGCTGGGGGGCTGGCCCAGGGAGCCATTCTGGGCGGGGTCCAGCAGGAGGGGCTGGTGCCAGGGGGCTGGCCTGGGGAGCCATTCGGGGGGAGTATGACATCACAGTGCCCGCCGAGGTCTGAGCCCGCCCCAGTGAGCCACGCCGCACCACGTCGGCTGCCATCTTTATTGCAGAGTGTAAGGCCCAGTGGGGGGCAGGGCCCTCAGGCATGGGGCCCTGGAGGGGGCCTGGGCAGGATGCCCAGCAGCCCCCCCGCCGTGGAGAAGAGGTTGATGGGGGAGGAGCCATCCGTGATGAGGGCCGACTGGAGGCCCAGGCCCTTCAGCAGCTTCACCTGGGGGGAGCGGGAAGGTGGTGAGTGAGTGACTGAGTGGGAGCCACCCCAGCCCCTCCCCCACCCCCCCGGGCCCCACCCCCAGACCTCTCCGGCCTCTCCCCCACCCACTCCATCCCTCCAACAAGCCCCACCCTCCCTGTCCCCCACATGCTCTAAGCCCCGCCCTGCCAACACCATCCCTACAGCAAGCCCCGCCCCCACATGCTCTAAGCCCCGCCCTGCCAACACCATCCCTACAGCAAGCCCCGCCCCCACATGCTCTAAGCCCCGCCCCTGCCCACCTGCAGCTCCGGCCCAGCCAGCGCAATGTCCCGCAGGGTCTCGGGCCCGATGGCTTCCGTCACCCGCTGGAACTTCTGCACCTCCACCTCGGCCAAGAGCTGCGCCCGCGCCGCCTCCTGCTCGCCCTGCGCCCGGGCGAAGCGCAGCTCCTGCTCCCGCGCCTGGCCCAGCCGTGCCAGCTCCGACTCCTGTGCCGCAGGGGGGCGGGATTAGGGGGGCAGCTCCACTGCTCCCCCGGGGGCCTTCCTACCGGGCCACGCCCCTCCCCAGAGCCCCCCCCACTGCCCTGTCCCACGCCCCTCCCCAGGGTCCCCCCCACTCCCCTGGGCCACGCCCCCTCCCCAGGGTCCCCCACCAGCCCCATCTACTCACCGTCTCAATGGCGGCTGCCTCCGCCTTCAGCTTGGCCTGTTCCACAGCCGCCTCGCCCGCGATCCGCGCCGCCTCCGCCTTGGATTGGGCCTCGGCTCGTGCCGCGCCGGCACTTTCCACTGCCGCGCTGGGGGCGGGGCCAGATGGGGTCACAGACCCCGTACGCCCCCCAGGTCTCCCGGAGCCGTCCAGCCACTGATCCCCCAATCCTGCTCCTGGACTCTCCCCAATCCCGCCCTTCGAATCTCCCCTATCCTGCCCCTGGCCACCAACCCCCCTGCCCCGCCCCACCCCAGCCCAATCCCACCCCTGGAATTCCCCAATGCCCCAATCTCAACACTGGACTCCCCCCAATCCCTCCCCTGGCCACAGACTCCCCCTGATCCTGCCCCCGGCCCCGCCCTGGGCCACCCAAAGCCTCCCAATGGCCACTTCTCCACCGATCCTGCCCCTGGACTCTCCCCAATGCCCCTATCCTGTCTCCGGACTCCCCCAATCCCACCCCCAACCACCGACTTCCCCCCAACCCCAGCCACTGACCCCCCCCGACACCCTGCCCCTGCCCCCAGCCACAGACTTCCCCCTGATCCTGTCAATTGCCACTGAGCCCCCCGCGACACCCTGATCCTGCCCCCGCCACCCCGATCCCACCAGCTCCCTCCCCTGGCAGCTGGACTTCCTTCCTCCGACCCCCCCATCCCCTCCCCCGGTTCCCCCAACCTCAGAGCCTCCAGCTCCAGCAGCTCCTTCCGGGCCCGCTCGGCCTCCGCCTGGTCTAGGATTTTCTGCCGCTCCAGCCGCCCCTGGGCCTCCTGTTCCAGCCGCTCAGCCTCGTGCCTGGGGGAGACGGGCTGGGGTGAGGGGGGCTGGGGGGCAGGTCTGGGGCAGGAGCCAGCCCCTGGGGAGCCCGTACCTGGCAGCCGCCTCCTGGGAGTTGGTGGTGATCTCGATGGCCAGCTGGACACTCCTCTGCAGCGCGTCCCGCGTGCGCTGGTCCACCGGCTCCACGCTCTGGATGTCCACACTGCTCACCACCAGCCCGTTCTGGGGGAAGCGCAGGCAGCTGCGCACCTGCAGCTCCGCGTCGAAGCCGAACACGGCTGAGCAGATGATCCGGTTCGAGTTCTGGGGACGGGGCGGATCGTGGGGCACTGGGGGGAGCACCCCAGAATCCCCACATTCACCCGCAGCCAGCCTGGCAGGAACCATCTCAGGAACTGCAGACCCATGGGGAAGTGGCGGACAGGGGCCCAGTTCCAGGTTGCACCCCAGGGAGTTCGGGGCATGGGCGCCCAGGGCTGTGCCGGGAGGAGGCAGGCCTGGGGGCTAGGGAAGGCGTGGGGGGCACTGGGAGCATGCAGGGAGGCTGGCAGGGGGTGCATGGGGGCCCCCTATACCTTGTGGAAGTCGTCGAAGCTGACGGAGGCCACAGCCCCGCGGATGCGGGAGGCCAGCGCTTTGCAGGCATCTCCAACGAAGTCCGGGACGCTGAAGAGCCGGGAGAGTGCTGGGGGGTCGGGGGGCGACGGCACCTCGAAGTGCCTGGGGGGGGACAGGGCAGTTGAGGGGTTGGGGACCAGGCCTCCCCGGTCCCCCTCCCTGCAACCCCCACATTCCGCCTGGGCAGAGGGCACTGAAGGGCCGGTGCTGGGGTCAGCCTGGAGAGCCCAAGCTCGGGCCAGCGCCCGACAGGGCCTGTGACACCTCCCTGCTGCCCCCCAGCCCCTCACCAGTTGTAGGCCAGCTGGAGCTGCAGCCGGGCGTGGTCGGCCGTCTCGATGGTGACGATATCGGTGCAGAAGTCGGGGCCCAGCAGCAGGCAGAGCGAGCGGCGGCTGTGGGGAGTCTTGGGCCGCCCCCCCGACAAGCTGAGCACCGTGAACTGCTCGTCCGGGCCCAGCAGAATCAGCTCTGGGCCCAGCACCACCCTGCGGGGGAGGGGAACGTGAGCCCCACATGCTGGGGGAGGGAGCTCCAGGACCCCCCTCAGCCATGAGCTGCATCCAGTCCCTGCCCCCGCTCACCTGGCCTGCCGCTCCCGATAGTCATACACCTGCACAGCCGCATTGTGGGGCACCCGGTAACTCACCACCCATGTCTTGTCACGGGGAGGCCCCTCGCCTCCCCTGGGGGGGGCCCCAGAGCGGTCAGCCACGGGGTCCCAGCCTGAGGACAGCAGAGCCTCCACCTTGGGGGGCAGATCCTTCTCCCAGAGCTCCTCGTCCTCCGTCAGCATGTAGGTGTGACCGATCACCGCCCGCACCTGGGGATGGGGGGAGTCAATGGGGGGGCAGGGTTATGGGGTACTTGGGGGCAGTGGAGGCCAGGGATACGGGACACGGGGGCAGGGATTGGGGTATTTGGGGGTCAGTGGGGGCCAGGGATATGGGACACAGGGGCAGGCTGGGAGGCAGGGATATGGGGCCCCGCTCACCTTGCCTGTCTTGATGTCCCGCACATAGATCCCCTCGTTCTCACCCAGGGGGGTGGCACGGCGCCGCTCCAGCACCTCCACCTCTGCCGGCGGCACGTACTCCAGGGGCCCCCGGATGAGCCAGCGATCGCCCGGCTTCCGCTGCAGTTCACCGCCGTCCTGTGGGTGCCAGGGATCCCAGTGCTCCTCACTCCCGACCCGCAGCCCCCTGCCAGCCCAGCCCTGCCCCCATCCCAGCTCTGCCAGTGCCCCTCACTCCCGACCCGCAGCCCCTGCCAGCCCAGCCCTGCCCCCCCCAGCTCTGCCGGTGCCCCTCACTCCCGACCTACAGCCCCTGCCAGCCCAGCCCTGCCCCCCCAGCTCTGCCGGTGCCCCTCACTGCCGACCCGCAGCCCCTGCTAGCCCAGCCCTAGGCCCCCCAGCTCTGCCAGTGCCCCTCACTCCCGACCCGCAGCCCCTGCCCCCCCAGCTCTGCAGGTTCCCCTCACTCCTGACCCCCAGCCCCTGCCAGTCCAGCCCTGGGCTCTCCTCACCTCATTCGAGTCCTCCAGCTTGCTCAGTGCCCGCAACAGCAGCCCTTCATCCTCCGAGAGGATGTAGATGTCCTGGATCCCCTCCTTCAGAGACTCCCCTGGCTGAAGGAAGAATGACTTCTCCCCCTGGAGCAATGAATGGGGATGGGGGGGGCTCCGTGAGAATCCACAGTACCCAAGAAATATGGGGCTGGTGTGTGGGCATATAGTCTAGGTAATATGGTAATATTTACTGTGCATATAAAGTAGAAAACATGGCAATGCCATGCCTCAGTGAATATTTTATTCCTTTTCCCACTTATTGTGAAGAAAGAAGGCAACACCTGCCCAGATAGTCTGAAAAATACGGTTAGACAACCCGACTCCAAGATGAGGAGCTTCTTTTTCTATTATTCTACATATAGCCTAGAAAATACAGTAATCCCTTGTGTAGTCTAGGAAATACGGTAAGCCTCCTTCCACAATGGCCGTGTCAACCATTACCTTTAAAGTGGAAATACAGTAACCATCTGCTCCTATACTCTGGGTAATACGGTGCCCTCCCCCCACCCCAGCTGTAGCTGCTCCTAGGACCTGGCAACAGACATTCCCCCTCCATCTATAACTGCAGCTATAATCTGGTATATACAGTAGCTGGTCTATCCCAGCCCTCTCTGTACTTCTGCTGAACATTCTGGCAGCACCTTAGACACTGGCAAACCGGAGAGTCTCTGCGGCCAGGAATAAACAGACAAGCCAGCAGGAGCCACCGCAGCCTCCCAGAGCGAAACCACAAACCTGCAGCCAGCGCCTGGGGAACTGGCCGCAGCCTGGGAGCGATGGGCCCTTACGCCAAGTACAACCACCTCCCCGTCCCCCCTCGCCTGCCTCAACTTCCTGCCAGCTGCTGCAGACGGGCCAATCCCGTTCCCACCCCGAAGAGTTTCTTTTCTCTGCCTGCTAACGGCCCCGACTGACCCCTTGGGGCAACTGCCACTGGGGGCTACTCTGAAACCTTGAAACCTTTACTTCTAATAATTACGGTAGACGCAGCCATTCTGGGCCCCATTCGGTTACCGTACTTACTCGGATACAGGAGGCTACAAGAAAGAGGTAATTAGTAGGGTAACTATGACATCCCATAGAGGCACATTATTACCATAATTACTAGCATAAATGTGCCCCACAGCTATACATCGAGGTCCTGTAGTTATGTCAGATAAACAACACTACTGTATATGTTAGAATAAACATGTACAAATGCTATTTGTCAGGTCTCAGCGGGGCAGCCGTGTTAGTCTGGATCTGGAAAAGCGGCACAGGGTCCCATGGCACCTTAGAGACTAACAGACGTCTTGGAGAAGGAACTTTCGTGCCTCCGATGCGCTCCAAGACCTGTTAGTCTCTAAGGCGCCACAGGACTCTGCAAACAATATTTGGTTCCCCAGCGTCAGTGGTCCCCAACCTTTTCCGCAGGGCGGGCGTTGGACAACCGGACACGCAGCCGCCGAACTTGGGCAGGATTTCAGTGGTGGCACTTCTTGGCGGCTGCTCTTCTGGTGGCCATGGTGCCTGCGGGCGCCGCGCTGGGACCCTGCCTTTCATACTAGGCTAAACATGCCCCTACAAGATAGTTACCATATATAAGGGTGTAAATGCACCCAACAGGAGACACATCATTACCGTAGTTACTGACACGAGCGTCCCCCAACATAATATGCACTAGCATAAATATTCCTCATGAGACAGTTGTACCATATTTACTAGAATATAAGTGACCCTTCAATCTAAAGTGCTGCTGTGCTGACTGGAATACACATGCCCCACAGCACTACCACATTTAGTGGAATAAATGTGCCCCAGGAGCTACCCAGACGCAGCACCTGCACATACACACAGTACTACAAGTGCTACCGTATTCCCTACAGTAACCGTGCCCCGAGTTTACACCAGTACCATATTGTCAGGTACACACATGGCTGCTATACCTTGATCACCTTCTCCTGGCCCAGCTGGGGCTTGCCGTCAGGCCCCACGGGGTCGCACACCACGCAGTACTGGCGGCTGCTCAGTGTGGTGATGTCCACAATGCCCACCACCTCCTCGTAGACATCGGGGATGTAGGCCTCGCTCTGCGCCAGCGTCACCAGCCACTCCTCCCCCGTCCGGCGCACCGTGTCCTGCGGGTCCCGGAAGGTCTTGGTGGCGCGGAGATGCAGCGCCCTCTACGGGGGAAAGGTGAACACGGCCATCGACACGGGGGGAGCCGAGTCCTGGCTATTCCCTCCTTCCCCAAGGACCCCCGATTCCGCTCCCATGTCCACCTACTCTCCGCTGCCCCAGATCCCCCTCTTTCCCATGGTCCCCCACATCTTCCCCTTGTCCACGGGGTCAACTCCACACTACTCCTTCCCCCTAGCTCACATCCAGCTTCCCCCATTTTCCTCCTTCC